>NC_079547.1:412500-440000 GCF_015846415.1 Triplophysa dalaica | reverse complement strand
AGAAGAACAGACGCCACCAAAGCTCTGTCAGAAGTACTGAGAACAGCCTGCAGGATCTACCCCAGCGCTAAAGTCATCTTCTCAACCCTTCTGCCCCGTCGAGACATCCCACAAAACATCATTTACCAAATTAACGGAGAGTTAGCCAGAGTCTGTGCCCAACTGAAGAACGTCTCCATCGCAAACCATCAGCGCATCAGTCATGACCATCTGTACGATCACATCCACATCCATCGAGACGGCATGAGACTGTTCGCACAAACACTAAAGGAGGCAACTTTAAGAAGTCCTCACACAACACATCGTGTCCATGAGGAGAGAGTCAGACAGACGGTCAGTTACACCACAGCAGACAACAGAGACCTCCATCAGATCAAACACATGCTGAAACTCATATGTGACAACTTCTTACACTAAATATGTAATGATAGTTAGGTACATTCATCTATTCATTTAAATATTTATTTTTCATGATTTATATTATACACATGTTTATTTCTTTCTACATTTACTTTACTTAATATTTACTCTTCAATATTACCTTTTATCTGCACAACGTGATCGAGAAATCATACATTATTTCTGGTTAAAGAAAACAATAACATGTCCTCCCTTAAAATAACATGCTATAACATTCAGGGAATGTATTCTTCTGCTTTTGGAGAGAAACACAGAAACCCTGATCTTGTAAATATTGTAAATAGTTCTGATATCATAATATTACTTGAGACCTGGAGTCGGTTAGAATGTCAGATCTCCGCTCCTTTAAACTACAAAGAAATATTTGTACCATCAGTTAAGCGTCCTCATGTGAAAGTTGGACGGGATTCTGGAGGAATAATTGTGTGGTTTAAAGAACAACTGCTGCATTACATTCAGCCTGTTAAACAAGGGAAAACACATATCTGGCTAAAAATGAAAAGAGAACTCATGTGTTCAGATGAGGACACATACATGTGTGCCGCATACATCCCTCCACAAGAGTCTCCTTATTATGATGAAGACATTTTCCCAACATTACAGTCGGAGATCATTCAGTTCCAGTCTTTAGGATCAGTTCTGTTAATGGGGGACTTCAATGCAAGAACTGGGAAAGAACTGGACTTCATTAGTTCTACTGGAGATAAATATATTAAGATTTCAAATGTACAGCAAAACAAAGTTAAAACTAAACCCTGTCAGAACTATGATGACACTATAAACAAAAATGGTAAACAAGTCATACAGATGTGCAAAAGTCTGGGTCTATATATAGTTAATGGACGAACAAAAGGTGATTCTATGGGTCAGTTTACATACAGCTCACGTCTGGGCAGCAGCACCGTTGACTATGTCATCACAGATTTACAGCAAAACAAGATCAATTATTTCACAGTCATGCCACAGTTACCTTTATCAGACCACTGCCACATAGTCATTAGTTTAAACAAATCCCTTCATCCTTTACCAGCTTCACATCACAAACACAAACTGTTTCCTCTGCCGAGAAGATTTTACTGGAGGAAATCCAGTCGTGAACAATATGAAGCAGAGCTCAGCAACACTCAATCTGAAAACATGATAGACACATTTCTTCTCTCCGTGTTTAAAGAAGATGAGAAAAGTATCAATCTGGCAACAAAACAATTACGTCATATTTTTTGGAAAGTGGCCAACAAATCTTTGAACATAATGAAATTGAACCATGGTAAGAAAGAGATGGACAAAGATGACTGGTTTGATAAAGAATGTCAAATGTCTAGAAGAGAACTACGAATGTTATCAAATAAAAAACACAGAGATCCTTCAGACCATCAGACACGTGCTCTTTATCAACAAACCCTTAAAACATACAAGTCACTGTTAAAGAGGAAAAAAGTTGAACATATGACAACTAAGTTTAACATGATTGAAGAAGCAGTTAACCAAAATTCATTTTGGGACTTTTGGAACAATTTAAATAAGTCTAAAAAAGAAAAACACATTCCCATCGATGATCCACATATTTGGACCGAACATTTTGGTAACCTTTATACACAAAATGATCCAAACCCCTCTCAAAAACACCTGACCTCCCATCTACATGAACTAGAACACACTATCAAAGACCAAATGAACCAATTAGACAGTCCTATTTCATTAAATGAACTGACAGAAAAAATAAAATCTCTGAAAAATAAAAAAATCTTGTGGCCCAGACGGAATAAAAAATGAGATGTTGAAATATAGCAGCCCTAAATTAAGAGATGCCATTCTCCAATTATTTAATTTGATGTTGCGATCAGGACACTTTCCTGAGGAATGGAAAGAAAGTCAAATAACACCAATCTTCAAAAAAGGGGACAAATGTGACCCTGATAACTACAGAGGTATCACTGTAAGCAGTAACCTCGGCAAACTATTCTGCTCCATTATTAATGAGCGATTAGTGCAGTTTCTCCATGACAACAAAAGTCTAAATAACTGTCAAATTGGATTTTTGCCCAAACAAAGGACCACTGATCATATATACACATTACACACACTTATAAAGAAACATGTCCATCAAACAAAACAAGGAAAAATATTTGGTTGCTTTATAGATTTTAAAAAGGCCTTTGATTCGGTTTGGCACAACGGGCTCTTTCTTAAACTCATCCAGAGTGGAATAGGGGGAAAAGTTTATGATGTAATTAAGAACATGTATAAGGACAACAAGTGTTTCATCAAAATCAACAACGAAAGAACTGACTATTTTAGACAGACTAAAGGAGTTCGCCAAGGATGTTCTCTAAGCCCGACTTTATTCAATATTTATATCAACGAATTGGCCACAAAGCTTGAAGAATCCTCTAGTCCTGGTTTAACTCTTGAGGACAGAGAAATGAAATGTCTTTTGTATGCGGACGACCTTCTGCAATTGTCACCAAATGAAGAAGGTTTGCGTGAACGTTTGTCAGTTCTAGAACATCACTGCAGTGAATGGGCCTTCCCAATAAACATGGACAAGTCCAAAATAATCATATTTCAAAAGAAAAGTCGTTTTACAGAGAAAAAATACATTTTTACACTTGGGGGATCAATTCTTAGTCATGTGACAAACTATAACTATTTGGGTCTGACCATCTCTGCTTCAGGACAATTTAACATGGCAATTAAAGAACTTGCTGAGAAAGCCCGTCGAGTTTATTATGGTCTAAGAAAAACACTTTTTCAGTTGAACCTCCCTATTAGACTGTGGCTGAAAATCTTTGATGGGGTCATCAAACCCATTCTTCTATATGGTAGTGAAATCTGGGGCCCCAAATTCCAACTGAACTATGAATCCTGGGACAAATGTCCAGTGGAAATTTTCCAACTTGAGTTTTGCAAAAACATCCTGGGAACTCACAGAAATACCTCAAATCTGGGATGTAGAGCAGAACTTGGAAAGTTTCCTCTCCTGTCTGAAATCCAGAAGAGGGCATCTAAGTTCTGGTTTCACTTATCTGAGAGTTCATCAGACAACTACCATCACAGTGCTTTCAGACATAATACATCACATCCAGAGAACGATCCTTTCCTACACCTCCTGAACAAACATCAGCTGAACTCATCAGATCAGTTCAGACAGTCTAAACTCAGACACATTTTAAACACAACTCAAGAAGAATATCTTCTTTACTGGCAAAATAAGATCAATGACGTAAACAAATTAACTTGCTTCCAGAAAATAAGAACCGATTACAAATTGGCACCATACCTAATAAAACTGAAAGATTACAGGCAGAGAAAGCTTGTGTCCAAATATCGCCTCAGTGATCACAGTCTGTGTATAGAGACCGGTCGACACAGACAGAACTGGACATCCAGAGATCATAGATTGTGTTCAAACTGCACTGATGCTGTTGTGGAGGATGAACTTCACTTTCTCACTCAATGTAGTAAATATCAATCCATCAGACAGAAGTACTTTACTTTAATAGGAAATGTTTATCCTGAATTCCATAGAGAGAATGATATAGAAAAACTATCATATCTTTTGGGAGAAATGGTGGAATGTATTGATCTGTCTGCACAATACTTGTTCTGTTGTCATAACATGAGAGATAAAAACTAAATCATATTGATACCATTGTTAGTTTGGGTCCTTGTACATGTATTTATTTATTTTTATTGTTGCAATGTGTCATTATTATTTTTATTTTATTTTATCTTTTGCTTTCTTTTTTAATGTTCATACTATATGTCTTATTATTACTCAATGCTTTGGCAATATTTGTGTTTGTTCACAGTCATGCCAATAAAGCTCATTTGAATTTGAATTTGAGAGAGAGAGAGGGAGAGAGAGAGAGAGAGATAGAGAGATAGAGAGATAAAGAGAGAGAGAGAGAGAGACAGAGAGAGAGAGAGAGAGAGAGAGAGGGAGAGAGAGAGGGAGAGGAGAGGGGGAGAGAGAGAGAGATAGAGAGATAGAGAGGGAGAGGAGAGGGAGAGAGAGAGAGAGAGAGATAGAGAGATAGAGAGGGAGAGAGGGAGAGAGAGAGACAGAGAGAGAGAGAGAGAGAGAGATATATAGAGAGAGAGAGAGAGAGAGAGAGAGAGAGAGAGACAGAGAGAGAGAGAGATAGGGAGAGAGAGAGAGAGAGAGAGAGAGAGAGAGAGAGAGACAGAGAGAGAGAGATAGAGAGAGAGAGAGAGAGAGAGAGAGACTTTTAAAAGCTCTTTATTTCACAATTTTCTATATATCAGAGCTTTTAAAAATTCATATACACACAACAAATTCATCTCAAATAGAATTAAATAAATAAATAAATAAAAGTACTCCAACTATAAATTCATTTTCATAGAACCATCAACGTCAACTTCACACAAAACCTGGTTCACTCCCCAAAGGTAATTAAAAGTTTGGAAGTCTTTAACCATGTGGTAGTAAGCATATTCTACCATTAATCTTGATTTAATCAAACCTTTTAGAATTAACATTGTATCAGTTGACCCCACACCATTTAGTTTACCTTTACGTGAGATCCATATCGCCATTTTTGCTTGGCCGAATAAAAAGTTAGGCAATACATGGACCTCTTTTTTACTTTTGTTATACTTAAGACTGTAGATAAAAAGCATTGGTGAGAAAAACTCTCCAAAAATTACACCAGTCTTCCACTTGAGCTAAAATATGTACAAGTCTGTCACAGTAAAAAAACAAATGAAAAACAGTTTCTGATAAACCACAGAAAGGACACCCCTCATCTACCTGTGGATCAATATGTGCTCTGTATCTGTTTGTGGCTATTATATCATGCACAATTCTCCACTGTAGGTCACCAGACCTTTTCTCAATAGGAGGTTTGTACAAGGTCCTCCAGCAACCTTTAGGGGAAGTGTCTGATCCCAATTTCTCCTGCCATTTGGATTCTTGAAGGCCTTCCAGAGACAGAATATGTGTAACTTTGACACATGTTATGTATAATGCCCTTTTCCCGGCTTCGCTAAAAAGTCCTAGTTGTGGAGTATTGAAATTGAGCAATGCCCCCTCTTTCTCTTGAAAAAGGCCCACAGCAGGTGCAACTTACAACTCTGGGAAGGGAACAACTGTATCCTCATTAACAGTCTCCAAAACATGTTTAACATCCATAGGTAAACTTTCAAAAATGTCATTTAGCAGTCTCTGTGTCAGGCGAACTGACCTAACACCAATCCTTGAAGACAGCATTTCAGCAGTCATCCATCCTTCGTTTGATATTAAATCTCCCACGGTTGTAACTTCTGCATTTTTTAAAGCATTTCTCAGAGATAATGATTTTAAAATATCTGAGTCCAGAAGAGGATTATGCAGTAAGGGCTCCTCTCTAAGCCATAGATCTCGCACCTCCTTGAGATTCCTCTTAACATTTAGAGTTTTCCATGCTTTAAACATCGATTGATGAAATGAAGTAAGTCCATTAAGTTCAACGTTCTGAATATCCATCAGAAAAAGATGACGATCTAGCCCCATTCCAGCTGCTTTTCTTAAGAGGGCACACGCCACACCAGACCAGCTCACATCTTCTCCATACAGTAGCCTTTTTGCAGTCTGAAACCTAAAAGTCATCACTCTGCTTTTGATGTCCACTAGTCCTTGACCACCTTCTTGTCTTGGTAAAAACAGAACAGAAAAGTTTCTGCAGATTTTCCACTAGTTCATTAGGAGGTTCCAAGATAAAGATGAGGCTACAAGGTTGTTCAGATCAAAACTCTTCCCCTATAAGAAAGCAGAGGTAGCAGGCTATGCCATCGAGACAACCGAGCACACACTTTTTCCATCAGGCCCTCCCAATTTTTCCTCCTATAATCCTCTCTTCCTAAGTAAACCCCCCGATATTTAAAACCAGATCTTCCCCATTGTAAAAACGCTGGAAGTAATAGACCATTGTGACTAACACCACACCACAGAGAATCACTTTTTTCCCAATTGACTTTTGCAGATGATGCTTTCCCATAACTCTCTAAAATATTCTTTAATACTTCAACATCATTTTCATTTCTTAAAATAACAGTTATATCATCAGCGTATGCTGAGACTTTCAAACATTCATTATGAATTTTACTGTTAACATGTAGGCCCATTAACTTTTCTCTTTATTTACATAGGAGAGGTTCAATGACCAAACTATAGAGCTGACCTGAAAGAGGACACCCCTGTCTTATTCCCCTCTGCACTTTAACAGGTATACTGAGACCACCCGCCATCGTGATCATACATGTGGCATTGAAATACAACAACTTTATCATGAAAACAAATTTCTCCCCAAAACCAAAAGCCTTTAAAACTTTAAAAAGATATTGATGATCAACTCGATCAAAAGCTTTTTCTTGATCGAGTGAAAACAACCCTATATTAATATTATTACTTGTAGCATAATCAACAACATCACGTATTAAATGCAAATTATCAAAAATACATCTTTCTTTTATACAATAGGATTGGTCCTTGTGTATTATCTTTTTTAATATTTTGTTCAATCTGTTAGCAAGACACTTTGAAAACAGTTTATATTCAGAACATAGAATTGCCACGGGTCTCCAGTTCTTTAATAAAGAAGGGTCTCCTTTCTTTGGCAGAAGTGTTAGAACTGCCCGCTGGCAACTCTGTAGCAGAGAACCTGTCCGAATGCATTCCTGTAGCACTTCAAAGAAATCATTTCCAATTGTAGACCAGAAATGTTTATAGAATTCATTTGGAAGTCCATCTATTCCAGGAGTTTTGCCTGGAGAAAGACTCTCAACTGCAATACTTAGTTCTTCAAAAGTAATTCCAAGCTCTAGATCATACCTATCTTCCTCATTGAGACAGGGAAGATTCTGCAAAAGTTCATCTTGGCTCTGAGTATCAGTGTTCTCAGCAGAATATAAGTCGGAGTAAAAATCCACTGCTAGTCGGCACATTTCTGCAGGATCACTCGTTTCATGTCCATCACTGTTTTTCAAACTGTGCATTAGTTGTCCTTGTACGCTTTTATGCTCAAAATTAAAGAAGAATGAGGTGAGTCCATCCATATCTTTCATTGATAAAAACTTACTTCTTACAAGAGCACCTTTAACCTTCTCATTTAAAATAGAACTTAGCTTTAATTTCTTTTCATTCCACTCATGTAAATTATCTGAAGTATTTCCATCCAACATATTTTTTTCAATTATGAAGATTTCTTTTTCAAGCCACTCCAGAGTCCTTCTCAAGCATAAACTTGAATGTGACGTATATTGTTGACAAAAATGACCTTTTCTAATTCCCACCAAAGTAAAACATCTTCATACCTATTCTTCTCACTTTTCCAGTTTTCCCAAAAAAGTTTAAAAGTTTCACAAAAATTAATATCCTGCAGCAATTTAACATTAAAATGCCAATAGGCCCTTCTGGTTCTTTTAGATGTCATTGTAAAGTCAACAGTGATGAGCTTATGGTCAGTGAAAGATGTGGGGACAATAGCTGTATGTACAACTTTACTTTTCATATGTTTGGATACATATAATCTGGCAAGACGTGCTGCTGAAATTCTTCCTTCATTTACCTTTACCCAAGTATATTGTTTAACTGAAGGGTTAAAATCTCTCCAACTGTCTGTAAAGTTAAACGTTTTAATTAAATTACCTATTGGAGACTGAAAGTGCGGTTCTTCTCCATTACTATCAAATAAATGATTCAGTGTGCAGTTCCAATCCCCTCCTAAAATTATTAAATCATCCTCTTGTTGTTGTCCCAGAAACATTTTCAATTGATTAAAAATATTTATTCTCTCCGTCCCATTGTTAGGAGCATAGATATTGACAAAAATAATACAAACACCATTGATTTCAGCTCTCACTGCCAATAATCTACCTGGTTCAATTTCCTTTTTTAATAAGATTCTAACTTTCATACTTGCAGAAAAAAGTACTGCCACTCCTGCACTCAAGTTAGTTCCATGAGAAAGAACACATTCATCTTTCCACCACAATCTCCAGTCCACCTCATTATGTGCATCACTATGAGTTTCTTGTAAGAAAATCACATCTACATTTTTTAATCCAATAAATTCTTTGAAAATATCAGCCTTCTTCCTATCCCTCATCCCATTTACATTTAGGGAGCCCACACGCATCATCTCAAGAAGGAAAGAAAAGAGGAAAAGAACTAAAAAAAGAAAGACATGTAATCCATTTTGTTTGTTGTTTACAAATTTCTCCTCTTTAGCTGTCGTTTTATTCCTTTCTCCTTCCGAATCACAGTCAAGTGTTTCCTTAATCTGAAACGTTTTAACTGTGACAATTCATCTTTGTTGCAAGTTTTTGTTTACCAAAACACAGAATCAACAAACTTATTTAAATCTGGAAAAAAAATCACTCACATTAGTCTTTTTACCCTTTGTTTCATCAAGAAATTCGTTGATTTGATCCACAGAATACAAATCTGCTTTCGATGCTTTTGACAACTCTGACCCTTCTGACCATTGATCATCATCTCTCATACTATCATCAGTATATTGAGACATTCCATCAAACTCATCATCTAAGATTTCTTCTACATCGTCTACATCTTGAACATCACTCTGAACCACATCACTCTTTCTGTCAACATTCTCAACCTTATCATGTACAATAGCGGCACTACAACCAGCTTTTCCACCAGTCTCAACATTGTCATCGCTTTCACTCACCTCGTTGTGCCCGTTGACCTCCTCTATCGGCCCTTCGCTTTGCTTGTCTGTCGGTTGTTGTGTCCGTGTTGCTGTAATATCCTCAACTGTGGTATTTACAGTATTATTTGACGACCCGCTGCCTCCGGCTGATTCAGTGGACGATTTGCGTTCACTTTCCTCTTTCTTATGTGGACAAGCGAAACTTTTGTGGCCTAAATCTCCACATTCAAAACACTTCAAAACAGAGAGAGAGAGAGAGAGAGAGAGAAAGAGAGAGAGAGAGAGAGAGAGAGAGAGAGAAAGAGAGAGAGAGAGAGAGAGAGAGAGAGAGAAAGAGAGAGAGAGAAAGAGAGAGAGAGAGAAAGAGAGAGAGAGAAAGAGAGAGAGAGAGAGAGAGAGAGAGAGAGAGAGAGAGTGGCATAAGTGGTAAAACCTTTTTAAATCAATAGACTGAGAGTAAATGCGGCATAAAAATCAACACAAAACGTTTGGATGTGTTTCTCAGGAGCGTTGAGTGAAACAGACATCCTAGAGCGGTCAGTGAAGTGTGGGGTCCGCTGACAAATCCAAATCAAGATTTTACTAAATGAGAAAAACATTGAATAGAGAGCCTGCAAACACAACTCTGTGAAAATATCTTACAAGTGCTCCAGCACACAACAAACAATGCACACAGAGCAGAACTATAGAGACTGACAGACACACACACACGACTGACACATGACCAGAGACTCTCCCTGCGTTCCAACTGGGATATCTATCGCCCTCCAAAGGGCTCTTCATAGTGACAACAATCATGGCCGCCGTACTGAAGGGTCGTTCCAAACACAAGTGCTCATAACTGGCCACTTCAAAGGGTACCACTGAAGGTCACTTTGGGTCACTCCCATGATTCTTTGCGCAGATTCTTTGGGTGGTGACACCGCCTCCTTATGGGCGCGGGATGATGACACAGAAGGGCACTTCAAGAAACAGTTGTTTAGTCCCCTACAGACTTTAACCCTTCAGAGCGCTCACTCCAGAGGGTAAAACATTCTAAGGGCTTAGTGTATAGGGATGAGCCCTTTGAAAAGGAACGCAGGGACTCTCATCTCAACACAACTCTACATCCTTATAGAATGCACAAAACACACAGATATACGTACAATATGTGATGGAAAAATCAAGTCTATACACCAGAAGTTTTAAAGTCTGTCAGTCTGGAGTCGCACAATATATGTGACCTTTAAATGACCATAACACAGGTTCTGCATGTAAGGTAGTAGTGACCCAGTTGTACCACTAGGTGGCAGTATAAGACGATTTTCATTGTATTCAGATGTTAACACAATTTGTACATTTTTGTCCCTGTGAACTGTGGGAAGAATTGTGATTGTCGCGATAGAAGAGCTTCAGTTACACTTCAGATTTAAAGAACGTTTTTGTGGCGTTTGATGGTCAGTTAGACACTCTCCGCATACGGACATCATGGTAAACACTATGAGAAGCGACAGACACGATTTGGACAAAAACGAAATACGTTCAAAGCAGAATGTTCTCATCATTCCACAACACACATCCAGTGTCCTGCGCTGTCTCACATCTGTGAAGCAGAAATAAAAGCGCTGCTCTCTGTGTGTCAGAAACTGGTCCTCATGCGCAGGCGCAGTAGGAGCCACCAGGAGAACACAAGGACTGCTGTGTGTGTAAATTGTGTGTTTTTCTGTCACAACAACAGAGAGAACAATCTATCTGCCCTGACCTGATGCTTCCGATATATATCTACATAACATTATCTTATTATATCCCTTTATTCTGATACTTTAATGTATAGTTTGCGTTTGTAAATCTTTGTTTAAACCTGTTTTTATATGTTTACATGTATTATAAACCCTTTTTTTATTACAATAATTATCTTTCTGTCCGTTGTATACATTCTTGCACTTCTGCACAATACGAATGTAGATTTCTTCATGCCAATGAAGCACACTTAAGAGAGAGAGAGAACATCTGTGTCCTGCACTCATTCATCGTATAAATGTTGATGGACTGTTGTGTGTTTTTCTCAATGAATGAAGTCTTTACAGTCTTTACTTCCATTAAGTGACTCTAACAGCCAATGAACAGATCCTCCTCACAGCATCGCCATAGCAACCGCTCAGAAGCCTTCAGATTAAAGCAGGCAATAACAACAGCATCTTCAGCTTTATGAGACGATTAATAAGCACTTCTGTGTTTCTCTTTCTCTCTCTCTCTCTCTCTATGTGACACACACGACCGGGCGAGTTAGTGCTTTTGGCTCCACTCTTTCTCACTGTCACAGAAACACAACACTTGTCATTCTTCATGTGTCTTTTTCTTTCAGAATGTGTATAGCTGTTAAAGTATTGTGTGTTAGCAGGACGTCTCTCTCACTCACATTCAATAAAAGCAATGATGTCAAATGCATAAAAGTCCCCTCACTTGAACAATCTACGTGCTGTGTCAATGTACTTGATCTTCTTCACATTTACAGTCCAGTAATGATGTCTAAAATCTCAATCTAGAAAAACGACTGGTTCTGTTGTCCAGGGTCACATTTATGGAGAGAAATATGTATTTTATTAGACTGTTTTTCTGTTCTTTGAGTACGTTATGCTTATTGAGGTTTTGTTTCATGTTGTGTTATCTGTTCAGTTTTTCAACAATGCAAAACAGCAGAAAGTGCTGCAGAAATAAACTGAAACAGACTCAGATCACCACATTTACCAACCTGAGTCTGAATCCTTCCAGCAGCTCCTGAACTTCTACATACACAGTTATTAAACACACTGAAAGAGTTCTGATTCTCTTCACAGATTCACAGAGAGAAGATGAGCGGTCATCAGTCCACACGGTCTTATCAGACCCTCTGACACATCAGATGAGAAGCACCACTGAGATACTTTCTATTAATCTCACATGAATCAGTGCTGATATTCTTCATATTTACACATTCATGTCACATTGTGGTGTTGTACACATCAGTAAATACAAACACCAAAGAGTAAAACATCACTTTAACATCCACATACTTAAACTTATTGTTAATATAAATAAAGTTCAGTAATGAGACAACATTACATTGAAAATGATGTGTACAAAAATAATTTAAAAAAATCTATAAATACTAAGTGTTGTTTGATTCTTTCTCAAGTCCTCAGCTGTGGATGTGTTTTTGTTTTGTGTTTTAAAAACACATCAGTCAGACAGATCTCAGTTCAGGTCTATCTGACCCCACATGTGCCCACATTAACATGAGGAACATTTTCCATGTGTAATCTCAGAGGAGAATCTACACTAACATCTCTTAACTCTCTCTCTCACACACACACACACACACACACAGCATCATTGCTCCGGTTGCCTGGAAACGGGATGCTGTGTTTCTGTGCGGTGCTGCTGCTGCGGCTGTGTTTCATTTCTTCAGAGCGGCGCGTGCAGGTGAAGACACACTGAAGTTTATTATGGGTAAGTTTCTGTTTTACTCTGTGATTTAAAACTCAACTTAAGTGATTCTGTGCGTGAGATTTAAAGCTGTTGTTTTGTGAGAGATACATGTCAACAAACACGTGTAGTCCTGTGAACTGCATGCATAAGTCATATAGTTACACATTTGGGCATAAAAATGCTCAGAGAATGAATTTGTTGTGATTATATTAAACTCTCTGTTTATATTTTTCTGAACCCTTGTTGGTAGAGTCTAAACATAAAAAAGTATATGAAAAAAAATCTATTCAAAACGCGAAATAAAGGAAAATAAACATGCACCAAAATTTTTTGGGGAGACGATTAACTTTGTATGGGCAATTCCACAGAATTGCCCATTTATACATCACCGTGTCTATGTAAAGATAAAGAAATATTCTGAAGGGTTTATCAGGTTAACATCCTCTCGCTGTGATACTGACACACTACTGTTGAACATTAGATCAGATTTAAAACATTATAAATGCAGACATTCAGTTGAAAGTCATCTCACACTGATCTAAGACTGCATCAATACAACTCAATACACAAGGTTCACTTTAGACAACAATAATATCACAATATTTGAAACCAAATGCAGAAATGAAAACTACTATTTAAATAACAGTTTTATTTTGACTTTGTACTAACTTTTCAGGTTTATTGAACCTTCTGAGTGAAATATACTCAAGGTCATTTAGTAAAGCACTCATCCTATAGCTCAGACGGGTTCATCTCTGTGTATAACAGCTGTTGAATATTACACAAACTCACATGTGCAGCAATTCACTCTTAAAAGAAGTGTGACGGCTGGTTCTTTATTAAAGTTCTTCCATGTGATTCACACTGAAACATGTTTCCTGAAACGGTTTTGTGTGCTCACAAGTTACAGGTGCTGAATATAAACCAAACTAAACGTTGAGTGTTACTTTACATCCACTAGGATAGATTCATGTGTGACTCACATTTGCATGTGAAGTGCGTTATAAATGACGAATGCACTTCATTCTTTTTAAAGTGAAACGTATTGAATTCTCAAATAAAGATGAAACGGTTTAAGAGCTGTGGTAATGACTGATCACTGATAGGGGATGGCAGATGTTTGTGATGCACGAGATTCCACCGAAAGGGTTTGTTTCAATAGCAGCGATTTGACTGAAGATAATAAACACTGAAGCTCTTGTTCACAGATCCATTGATAATCCAGATTAACCTCCACATCTGTTCACACTGACACTGCTCAATTCACAACCATTAATAAACCTCCATCAAACACTCCAGCGTCTCAACTAACATCTCTGATTCACACACACACGCACACACACACACGCACCAACACACACACGCGCATGCACGCATGCACACAAAAACACACACGCATACACACACACACACACACACTCAGGGGCGTCTTTACCATTTTGGGGGCCCTAGACCTGAGACCCTCCGCACATTGCCTTACATTTTGGTTTGAATTGCACAGCAGTATTGAGTACATGGAATTAATTAGGTATAAACATACAAGTATAAACTGGATTTATTTTACTTCGAACCACATATCAGCACAAAAGTCACTACTTTTTGTTAAAAAAATAAACCTTCTTGTTTTTGTTTCATTCAGAATAACACAGAATGCTTCTAGCTACAGCATAAGAAAGTAAACAAGAATCAGAATCAGAAAGTGCTTTATGGCCAAGTATGTTTGCACATACTAGGAATTTGTTTTGGAGACAGGAGCACAGATGAGTTAAATAAGGGCCTATGGGTATAAAAAATTAAGAATTACAATACAATAAACATAACATGATGATACAGAGAGTAAAGCTATGTGTGTATGTAAATATGTAAAGTTGCAAGATTCTTCTTATCATGCTTCTTTTCATAACGTTGCTTTGCTATATTCTTAAAATTAGAATTAGATTTCTTTTCTTTTTGAGCACCAGTGATACGTGCGCATCGTATTGCGTATATCTGAGTGTTTAAATCAAGCCTCAATGATTTCACCGCTTGCAGTCACTAAGGACCTCCCTAGCTTGTGGGGCCTTACTCACTTGCATGGTTTGTGTGGCGGTTAACAACGCTCCTGCACACACTTACACTCATATGTGTTTCTGATATAAATGTCAGTTGTTCTATCCTCACCGGCATCGATGATGATCTAAACTCTCTCTGAACAATCTGCTGTGGAGTTGTGTGAGCGATTTATTCTATTGACATTTACAGCTTCAGCTGAGCGTTTACACACTGTTGTGATGTGTTTAAATGTGTCTGAAAAATGTGTTTTAATGAATGCTGCCATACGTCTTACATAACACAAAAGATCAACAAAAAACAGACTGTACAAACTCCTTCATCATCATCATCATCATCCTCACTTTGTGTGCGTACGTTCGTGTGTGTATGTGTTCTCTCTCAGCACAGTAACTGGGATCCCAAACACACACACACACAAGCTCGCCCACCAGTAAACATTAAAAGGGAAGTACGCCTCCGTTTGTCGCCGTGGAGACACAACATGCGCAGCGTGTAAAAGAGCATAAAAGAATAAAGGACAATAGAAGCGCACACAAACACACAAACGTCAGGAAGGGAGATTGTGTTTTTCATGATTGTGTGTCAGTGAGATTAGGCGTGATCTGTTAAAGCGTTCTTTATCTGAACAGAATGAAGAACAATAAGTGTCAATCAAACCACATCCAGCTCAACACTTCCACTATTACACCTAAACATCAGCTTAACCCCAACATGACTTTAACACATAGAAATATAAAGCTCTAAATCTCTCACATCTCATTGACTGTGCTGTTAGCGCTTTAAACACAAGTGTCTGACAAATGCACACATGTATATAGAAGACATTTGACCTGAAATCATTTAAGTCTCCATTTAGTCTCAGATGTTTCAGCAGAAGTAAAAAGAGTGTGTGAACACATGAAGAGTGTGGAGCTGTACATCAATGTAGACTGTAGAGGTGAAATCATCTGATTTGAGTCAATGTGATGAGAAATGTTTGAGATGATTTTGAGATCTTCAATCATAATGACTTTTGATCTGAGCTCAGTTTGACACACTGTTGACATCTCATCTCAAACTCAGATTTTTGACTCTCAAGTGAGATATCACAGATGAGATTTAAGTAAAAGTTTCGATTTAATCTCATTGATCTCTTAGAGAAATAACTGGGACGTTCGAGATCTTATCTGTGATTTGCCTTTCACATTAGTGCAGTCTTCTAGAGAACTCAATGAACATGATGTGTGTTGTGTTGTGTCTGCTCTCTTTCATTATTTCACTCTATATCTAAATGTAGTTCAGTGCAGCTCACAGTGATGCTGACAGACAGACACTCTTGAGATGATGTTGAGGTGAGACGGCAGCATTGACTTCACTGGAGACTCATGGCAGCAGATCAGATTCCAGTCATAACAAACACTAAATGACTCATGTCTGCACTCATCTCTTGTGTTCTCTCTATAGAAGCTTCCGGCACTGTTGAATTGATCCTAAAAGCAGTTCTAAATCAAAACAGCAGAATAACAGGCAAAATAATGACGGCGTGCCTTTGAAATCCCCGGCCAGACGCTGTAATTGGTGTCACTTACACAGACACACGAGAACGGATCTCCACCGAGAGAGAAACACCATTTATTCTGCATGTTTTCATCCCACCTGAAGTCTTAATGAAGTGTCGTGTGGTTTGAGTCATGTGTTCATCCTCATCGTTCTGTGTCTGTGAGAGAGTCTTCATTAATGTGCATTAGAGAGAGACGAGATGAGACCCACAAACACCATCATCATGTAGAGTTCATGAAGCTCAGACGTGACTCTTACCTGCAAAAACAACGAGTTAAATTGTTAGTACACCTTCAATTCTCTCATTAATGTGTTTGTTCCTGAACCTGATGCATGTTCTGCCTTATATGATTCAGTTTGTGTAGACACACATGAAGCGTGTTTGGGCATTCTGTGTTTTCACACCTTTAAATCTAAAAGTTCTGTCATCATGTGTCATGTTTTTAACCCACATGTCAAACACAAGAGAAGAAGACTTGCGCAAGACAACACACAAAAATCAAGCGTGACAGAAGGGAAGAGCAAAATAAATGTGTGTGAGGTGAAGATTTGATTTTGAAATTTTCATTTGGATCATTTGAATGTGTAATGACGTCAGTGTTTTCTCTCTTGCAGGTGTCATGAGCGGATGCTGAGATCAGATGTTTGAATGAGTTGTAGTGATGGAGATCCACAGAATGACATCGACCCTCAGCTTTATCTCCCGGCCCTCAGAAGACGTCTGGAGCAACTCTTCAGATCTCACTCAAACCTCCTCTCCTTCACATTCCTCTCCCAACGATCTGTCTCCGGACAACTTCCCAAATGTGCCAGACGCTGCAAGTGTGCTCATCCCTCTGATCTACATCACTGTGTGTATAGTCGGCCTGATCGGAAACACTCTTGTTATTCACATCGTGCTGCGATATTCTCAAGCTGAATCTGTGACCAACATCTACATCCTAAACCTGGCCATAGCCGATGAACTCTTCATGTTGGGTTTACCTTTTCTCGCCGTGCAAAACGCTCTCCTCTCCTGGCCCTTCGGTTCTTTGATGTGTCGTCTTGTGATGACAGTGGACGCCATAAATCAGTTCACCAGCATCTTCTGCCTGACCGTGATGAGCATCGACAGATATCTGGCTGTAGTGCATCCCCTCCGATCCTCTAGGTGGCGCCAGCCGCGGTTGGCGAAAGCAGTGAATGGCACGGTCTGGGCGGTGTCGTTCGTGGTCGTTCTGCCCGTGGTGGTGTTTGCGGACGTTCTGAAGGACGATGGAAACTGCAGCATCGTGTGGCCAGAGCCAGCAGAGGTGTGGAAAGCCACTTTTATTATCTACACGGCGACGGTGGGATTTTTCGGTCCACTGACAGTGATCTGCCTGTGCTATCTGCTGATCGTGGTGAAGGTACGCAGCTCCAGCCGCAGGGTCCGAGTCTCTTCTCTCAGACGCAGAAAGTCGGAGCGCAAGATCACGCGGATGGTGGTGATTGTCGTGGCGGTGTTCGTGTTCTGCTGGTTACCGTTTTACGTATTGAACATCGTGAACCTGTTGGTTCTGCTCCCGGGAGATTTCCGCGGACTCTATTATTTTGTGGTGGTTCTGTCTTACGCCAACAGCTGCGCTAATCCTATTCTTTACGGCTTTCTGTCAGACAACTTTAAAAGGGGCTTCAGGAAAGCTCTGTGTCGGTCATCTCGACGTGTCGACAACCGGGATCAACAGCGGGGGACGGGAATGATGGCCGTACCGTTGGAAGAGATCCGAAGGGAACTGGAACCCAGAAATCTTCTGAATGACACAGAGAAAGGCAACGTGACTGGAGAGATGAAGAGCGATGAGAAGACGGAGCTCAGCGGTAGGAAGAACGGGTGCCAGCGGGACACTGGAAGAGCAGAAGGTGACCGCTCCATCAGTCTGAACCCCGAACCCACAGCTGCTCGCAATGGAGCACAAAGAGCAGATCAAATCCTGACGGAGAAAATCTCTGCGCTGGAAATCAGTTATCTGTAATATTGAGGGAAGAAATGCTCCAGTGGTGAACACCAGAGAGTTCTGTGACCTCTGACCTCAAAGTTAGGACAAACATCACTGGTTCATTCGACACCCCAAAACAAATCTGTAGAAAACTTTGGAAAAGCTGCAAGTTACGAACACAACGGCTGACAAAAATGAAGCTTAAAGGTGTTTCTCAGGTTTGATTCTCATATATAACAGTCAGCTAGACATCTTCAAGCGCCTGCCGTCATGTTTGTGCAGATATTTAAGGGCTCTGTGGTTTTCGTATCGGGAACAACCAAAGTTATCCATGATTACAAAGAAAACAAAAAACAAATGTTCAGAAATGAAGAAAAGTGCAATGACGCAGTGATAAAGTATTGAACACATGAAGAACTGGAAGTTCAAAAAGACACGGAAAGCCAGGACACCAGCTGAAGTCAATATGTAATCAGAAAGCAATCCTGACCATTATCAGTGGAAAATAACATCAGCGTGTTAAGGCCCTGTCCACACCAACGCGGGTATCTTCAAAACCGCACATTTTTCTATGTGGTTTGGCCGATCGTCCACACTCAGGCGCAGCACTCGATCACTGGACCCAAACTTGTTTGAAAACTCCGCCTGGGCTGAGGATTTTTACAAACTCCAGCATCAGTGTTGTTGTGTAGATGGTGAAACCAGAGATTTCTCCTTTGATTGACTTCAGGTTCCAGGCTTATGATTGGCCAACGTGGCTTTATGGTTAAGGTAATATCACCACCTGTTGGTTTGGCATTTCTTTTGACAGCACTTTATAGTATGTTTTTGCATTTTCGGGAGGACGCAATTTTTTTTAAACAAACAAGTGAAAACTAAAAATACCCATATAGGTGTAGACCATGCGTCAGTCCCAACTGATGGCCTCTCAGGCCCTGTCCACATGAACAAGGGTATTTTCAAAACCGCTGTTTTTTCTATGCAGTTTGGCCGTTCGTCCACACGCAAGCGCAGCACTCGATCACTGAAACCAAACTGTTTTGAAAACTCCTTCAAGGATGAAGACTTTTAGAAACTATGGTTTCACTATCTACACCTGTGGTGTCAAACTCAATTCCTGGAGGGCTGCAGCTCTGCACAGTTTAGCTCCAACCAAATCAAACCCACACCTGTTTACAGGTTTCTAGCAGTCCTAAAGACCTTGATCAGATGAATCAGATGTGTTTGATTAGAGTCGGAGCTAAACTGTGAAGAGCTGTGGCCCTCTAGGAATTGAGTTTGACACCTGTGGACTACATGACAACATTGAAACCGGAGATTTTGCATTTGACGTTGGAATGAGTGCCACTATCTCCTTTGATTGACGTCAGATTCCATCAGATTCTGATCGGCCAACACGGCTTCATTGTAATGCTTATATCGCCACCTATTGGTTTGGCATGCTTTTGACAGAGCTTTATAACGTGTTTTTGCATTTTCGTGTGGACACATTTTTTTTTAAACGAAGAAGGAAATATACTATAGTACGTGTGGACTAGACCTCAGTCCCAACTAATGACCTCTAAAAAGGTGTCTCATTACAAAGATGTCACATAAGAAACCTCATGATGGGTTAAAGCAAAGAGCTCTCTCCAGACAAACATACTGATGGCGTTGGTTACAGAAGGATTTCTAAACTTTTAAATGTTCCAGTGAGGACTGTTGGGGCCATAATCTAGAAGTGGAAACGACATAATTTCACTGAAAACCAGCCACGACGAGGTGCTCAGCTCCTCACAAGATTTCTGACAGAGGAGTGAGAAGAATTATCAGAAGAGTTGTCCAACAGCAAAGGACCACTTGTGGAGAGCTCCAGAAAGACCTGGAATTAAAACGATGAGTGATGCGCTCAACAACCATGACCTGTGTGCTCACTCACCACGCAAGACTCCATTGCTGAAGAAAAAGCATGTTAAAACACATTAGAAGTTTGCTGCACAACATTACGACAAGCCTGTGATCTACTGGGAGAATATGGTCAGATGAGACCAAAGTTAAAAATATTTGGATGCCATAATACACACCATGTTTGGAGGTCAAATGGCACTGCACATTAACCCAAAAGCATCATGGTGCAGGGCTGTTTTTATCATAGCACTGGCAAACTTTATATTGTTGACGGAATGATGAATGGAAAAATGTACAGAGACATTCTTGATAAAAATCTGCTGCCATCTATCAGGATGATGAAGAGAAAAGGAGGGTGGACATGTCAGCAACACATTGGGACTCATTCACTAAGCAACGAACAAATCATGATTCACAAAAACTTTTGTACAGAAATGTATTCTATATATAAGAGATAGGAACAGTTGAAAGCACACGTACGCAGAAATCTCCGGTCTCTTTATTTCCTTCTCCCTCGTGCATGTTTCATCTCAGGATAATAGTTATGTATTTTAAATTATTTATATATGTATATAAAATTAGGCGTAGATGTATATTTAATATTTTAAATGTATTTCATCATCTACATTGAAAGAATAATAAAAGCTGCGTTAGACTACAGCTCGAGCTGCGAGGTCTCTCTTAATAGCAGTGCTTTTACAGCCAGCTAAAGACAACTCTGTACACTGTGTGTCTGTATCAAAGGTGTTTTATTGTGTATGAACTGACTTTGAGGAATAAGACAGCGTCTGTAGACAGCGTCACATATGATGGACTGAAGTAAAGTTGACTTAAGAGGCGACAGGTGTTAAAGGAAAGGTTAGACGGAAAGGCCTAATATCGAGATGGACTGCGTGTTGTATGCAAATGACTAAACTCGTGCACGCGGCAGCTCATTTAAAATACTCCGAATTCACTAACATTAGGATGAGGTGAAGAACAAACTGATGTCTGAACGCATGTGTTGTGAATAATAGTTGGAAAGTTTTCTTGGGAGTTTTACATGTGCGTATAAGTATAAAATGTTCCTAAACACAACCAAGGAACCTCTCAGTTGGTGTCAGAGAAAAAATTAAGCTGCTAATAGAGATATTAGATCTTCTTAAGATCAGAGTTCATAGAAAAGACCCAAATTCTGTGTTGAATAGTGTTTGTATGGAAGAATGGGCCAAAATCCCACCTGAGCAAAACATGCGACTAGTTCTTGGATACAGGAGGCGTCTTGAAGCTCTTTTGTGTGAAGTATTAAGTCAATTTCAGTAAGCGTGTTCAATACTTTTTCCCTTGTTTATTCGTTTTTATCACACATTACTTCATTTATGAAATTATTTGTTTTCTTTGTACGTATGGATTACTTGGGTTGTTACCGACGTGTGCTAAAAATTTAATGTCAACAGAAAGTTTTGAAATATATTGACTGAGAAAAATGGCGAAGTTTTCAGTACTAATTTTACCCACTGTATATTGAATATAAACATCAGATCAAATACATGACTTCCTAAATTTTGTGCCAACACAGCTCATATCTTAAGACACGGTATCACAGAAAAGCCTAGTCTACAGCACACACACACGCACGCGCACGCACGCACGCACTTTTCTAATATGCGTGGTGGCAGCAAAATCTCTTGTTACAGTATCAATGTACAGGTCAGGGCCATAATCATCCAGATAATCATTTTCTCAATATAACTAAGGGTTTTATGTATCATGTGAACGGAAACATATCTCACATATAAAACTGATGGTCACAAACGGAACAGGAACAAACAAACCTGACACACAAACTGCTCGTACATCACGCTCTTTAATAGTTCACGTGTGGTGTGTTGTGGAAAGACACGATTTACTCTAGAGATAAACATCAAAGGCAAGAAACTTAAGGTCTCATTCTTATTTTCAGTTTAGACGGCTGTAAAGAGTTTGAAGTGCAGCGTGTGAGAGAAGGTCCGGTCACTCGGGTACAGTGTCACTGATCCATTTCAGATACGGCGGGTTTCCTTGATCAATGGGCAAACTGATCACCTCTGCCACCTCATACGGATGATTCGACCTGCAAGACAAGCATCATCATCAATAATATCTCTGACATCATGATCAATATCTCCAGAGCAGGTAGATGTAGTGACAGGACAGCTGGTGATACCTGACATATTCAGCCAGAACTGAAACCTTTGAACTTCTCGTCTTAATCATCTGAAAGACACAAATATCACTCGTCTGATCTGCTTCATGTGTTTCAAGAATCATTCTGATCGGTTATCAATGGCAATAAAACAATACAAGTATTAATGCAAAGAAATACAAACGGCAGTCAATGATATTTTCTCATGAACCGCTGACCAGTGTTATGCTACAGCAGCATCATGTCTGAACATCAGATAAGACTGAACCTCATGTGTCATAATCCCTGATATTATGTTTCTGGAATTAATGAACAGCATTCTAACACTTCTGATGTATGATTAATCATTCTTGTGTTTAGGGGTTTCTTCACTACACATATGAAATGTGTTTCTACACACTGAATTCTACTGTACTGCTGCTGGATCCACTGGATTTCTCTTTGACATCTCGTCTGTAGAAAAGATTTCATGAACCAGTTTGAGTTTACTGCTGGAGACACTGAAAGAAATGTGTTTGACTTACTCACCAGCAGAACTTCACTGTCTTCTTCAATCTTCCCATGCCACTCGTACCTGCAACAGAGCCCACACACATCAAACACACACACGCCAGACACACATCAGACACACACACGCCAGACACACATCAGACATACATCAGACACACATCATACACACACACGCCAGACACACATCAGACATACATCAGACACACACACGCAAGACACACAGCAGACACACAGCAGACACACACACGCCAGACACACATCAGACACACATCAGACATACATCAGACAGACATCATACACACGCCAGACACACATCATACACACACCAGACACACATTAGATAGAGACACACACACATAACACACCAGACACACACACATCATAAACACATCACACACAATCACACATTAGACACACATACCAGACACGCACACGCACACACACACATCAGACCCACATCACACACATTCTACACACACACACACAAACTGTAGCTTTACTCACACAGATATGATCTTCGGTATGATGTTCACACATGCAGCCAGTTTCCTCTCCACGATTCCTCTGTGAAAAAACAGGCAATTGTATTTTTCCATTTAAAAGGTCTATTTCCACAGAACACCTGTGCTTGAAATAAAGTGTGTTCTACCTAGCAAGTTCTTTGGCCACTGTGTCATTAGGGCAGGTGACGAAGGCAGCAGAGTGTGTGCCAGGTGAATATGTTTCTGATGCCATGGAGAACGCTCGCAATCCCACCCGCCTCAGAACCGGAAACATCAAAACACTCAACACAACAGTCTGACAAAACAAGACGTCACGTCAAGTCAGCTTTACTGTCATTCTGGAGACATACAGAGGAATTACATAGGTTACGCATTTAACACAATACATCTATAAACCTACACATATCTAACCAGTGGAAACACTGTTATTTAACTACACATATAACTGAACACAGTGGTTCTCAACCGGGGGGGGGCGCAGACGTACTGCAGGTGGGGCACGACGGTTCCCCCGAAACCCCAACCTTTGGAACTTGACTGTGAATGCACAGAGGAACCCGACTGCAAATTGTCGGAGGTCAATGTTCCGTCTGAAGCATACTACAGACACGCAGACTCATTGTAGGTCCTGCGCAGTGCAATTTTAAACAGCGCACAAAAGCTTCATATCTACAAAGTAGGCAAACGTCATGTTAAGAAACTGGTAGATCATATAAGTTAAGTATGTTTATGAATATATGATGTAATTATAATGATATTTCCCCAAACACAGAGGATGTCTACCTGAAGAACCCATTGAAGCCTCGACCCATTCTCGACTGCTCCTCTGGAAATGTCTTATTGGATCATTAAACTGAGCTGAAATATTAGGATTATAACACCCAGTCCTACTAAACCAATCTGTCTTTAAAACCGTCATTTCAGAAGAAGCTCAAGTCTCTCACGGCGAGTTCAGAGTGCGCGTGAAGGGAGTGGCGTGTAAATAAAGTGACTTTTCATATCTTTCTGAACTTGGACGAATGTTTAAAGCTGTTGATCGTTATAAAAGATATTTACTCATTGGGTTCCTCTCTGGTGGAATGATCGGTCAGCCTCCACTTGAACTGCAGCGTCCTTCACAACTTCAAAAAATGCTCAAAGCACACTGTTCTGCATCTATTTGTCTAACCAATAACTGACTGTCTAAAAAAAGTAGTAGTTTGCAAATTTTATATATGGTCTCCTTCTTGTAAATCGCTTTGGATAAAAGCGTCTGCCAAATGAATAAATGTAACCGTATTGTAAAAAGCGCTATTGTCGACAGGCAAATGACACCACACCACGTCTATATTATAAACTGTGAATAGACTCTAGCTCGTGTTAAAATGAATGAAACACCCACCGTTCTCATGATCTGGAAGATTAATCCTTTTGGAATAATGCCCAAAACACTTTAATTTCGTAATGGTTTAATGCAAAAAGCTTATGGTTCATTGTGGTATTTTAATGGAAACCATTTACTTCTGTGATGGTTTCTTTTGTATTTATCAGCAGGGTAGTTACATATTTAATCTGACGTCTTGAGATCAATATGTCAAATGCCGGTATTTTCTGGTTCTTTATATATATAAACTACATCTAACATATTTTACACATTAACTTATCTATCTTCAATGTACAGTATGGGGGGGGGGGCGTTCTTTAAATGAGTTTACAGGGGGACACGACCATGAAAAGGTTGAGAACCACAGACTTAATAGATAGTTAAAATATATCTTGAAATTAATCCAAATTTAACAATACATACACATACATGACAAAAATACAAAGACACATCACTGCAATTCAATCATTTATCATTCATAGCTCTTCAATACGATGACGTCAGACAGATTTACTGTATAAACACAAGCAGCATTGATCATCTGACTGTAAAACTTAAGTTAAAGAGTTCTGCACATATGATCATAAAGTCGAACATAAAACACACAAACACTCACCAGACAGAAAACCTTTAGAGATCCCACAGCAGCCAAATCAAATCTCATCACCTAATAACAGAAATCATTCATATCTGGGTGTGTAAAATGATTACAGTAAACACATGTTGAGCTGAACTGCTGCGCGTTCACTTGATTACGGTAAAATCACACAGCGCAGTTAACAGTTTTTCTGTTTCAACCGAACTTATTTCTTGCTAAATGAATGAAATAAAATCAATTAATTAAAGTTTGTATGTAGTCTTGAGCTCACCTAAGCCACTGCCTCTGCCGCACATTGTGATCAACTGTCGTGCGCCCACATCAGCCACTGCCGTAAAGTGCGCTCAACTGTCGTGTGACATTAACATGACTGGCGCGTGTATAAGTTCCCTGCTCTGTGTCTCTATTTTCTCTAGAACAGAAACATTATAAAGGATAGTTAGACATCAGACGTGACCAGTATAAAATGAACGTAACACTTAAAGTACAGAAATTCGTAAACGCCACCGGTAGCGGAAGTTGCGTTTTACTTACGTCATGGATCTTTACCGGGGGCGAGGCTCTGGAGCGCGCTAGAATCAAAGTGCGAGATACAAACATTGAGCCGATTTTCATCTGAAAGACCTTACGAGCTATAAACTCTAAAAGTAAAACCTGACAGACCGACAATGAAACGGAAAATGAAAGATTCGATTTCTTTTTGACCATTTAAATATTTCAGCCGCCGAGTGAAGTCTGCCGGTAATCGCTGAAAGGATTCTGCGGTAATGATGTTTGGAGATTAAAGGCTGGAATACACTACAAATCGTTTAAAATCTGAACAGATTTGTAAAAAAAATTATACACTTCAGACTTTTTGAACATTTGCATAGAAAACAATAGATGATCAAATCAGCAGTCTTTCTGCTGCAACAACTCCAGACTGAAAATCTGAGCAAAAGTCTTGTTGTGTATTCTACCCATAACACTACAGCGGAGTTTACGTTTTACAATTCTACAGTTTTCCAACAAATTCATACTAGTCTGCAGTTTACATGTATGTTTCAGTATAATCTTGTGAGTTCGGTCAGTGATGACGAGTCCGCTGCGCAAACAGACGTGCTCATAAAAGCACTTAGTGTGAAGAGAGCAGTGCTGATTTCAGTCTGAGCCCACAGAAATACAACACGTGTTACCTGAGAACCGATAGACTTGAGCTCGTGTTGCTTTGACTGATGATTTACTGTCTGTCTGTCTGTCGTTCTCAGATCTTCTCTCCTCGGGGCTCTGTAGTGCTGTAATATTATTGATGTGAATCCATCTAAAGAACAGATCATTTGTGTTGTGGGTCTGTAAAAAAACACTTCATGGTAAAGCACAAAAATACTTTAAAGTTTAGGATTAAATTTACTCTTAGCACTGGTTTTTCTTTCTGAATTTATTTATACTTGTCATTTTCAGAGCTGTTGACGGCGGTTGAACTTTTCCAGGTTATTTGGTCGCGTTGAGGAGGACCCAGGATTGAACTGTGTGTGATCTCTACTCAAACACATCTGAAGTTATATCTGTGATTTTATTTTATGTGTTTATGTACTGTCATGTTTGTGAATGTGATCATTTTCTCATGACTTCAAGCTCTTTTGTAACACTGTAGTTTAATGTTGTTTAAACCGGTGGTTCCCGAACCTGTTCCTGGTGACCCACTGCTCCGCACATTCTGCATGTTTCTCTAATCTAACACGTCTAGTCACAGGTTTGGGAACCTCTGATTTAAGGCATGTCTACAAGTGCTCTGATGTATAGAAGTGTTCATTTAGTCAATTATGAAGTTAATGCGCTGATCAGTGTGTGCGGTGCCTCAAGAAATTGAACATGTCTAGTGCTGTCTGTCTTATAATATGACACAATGTGACATATGACTGTATCATAAATCCGCTGCTGTAATGTAAAAGACGGGTGTGTGGGGCTTTATTCTGTGCTGCCGTCTACAGCAACATTGGTGTATCCACAACAAAATTACACCAGGTCTGATCAAAGCAGTCAGACTGAAACAGATTTCTAGAAATGAGATCTGGATAGAATTTTAAAACCACATAAAAATGCAGCCTGAAACTGATTTGTAAAATTGTATTTAACATGATTGTTTGTTGTTCACTCTTGCTACGTATGAGCAGATGTGCACAAAAATCTGATTTGGAATAAACCAGTAAACGGTTCACGTTACATGCAGTTGTTTTATTAACAGTATGGGTTTTTAAGGTATCAGCCAACCTGTCTAGCTGTTCTTAGGCGTTTATGCTATTTTAATAATCAAGTGTCTGTGAGAAGGAAGAAAAAACATTATGTAATAATCTGTTAATGTAACGGGCATCGATTTTGATCATCTGTCCCTGTTGAAAAACCGC
>NC_079547.1:335000-402500 GCF_015846415.1 Triplophysa dalaica | reverse complement strand
CGGTGAGACAGATGATGAGGTGAGACAGATGATGTGGTGAGACAGATGATGAGGTGAGACATATAATGCGGTGAGACAGATGATGCGGTGAGACAGATGATGCGGTGAGACAGATGATGCGGTGAGACAGAGAAGTGAGACAGATGATGAGGTGAGACAGATGATGCAGTGAGACAGATGATGCAGTGAGACAGATGATGCGGTGAGACAGATGATGCGGTGAGACAGAGAAGTGAGACAGATGATGCAGTGAGACAGAGAAGTGAGACAGATGATGAGGTGAGACAGATGATGAGACAGATGATGCGGTGAGACAGATGATGAGACAGATTATGCGGTGAGACAGATGATGCGGTGAGACCGATGATGAAGTGAGACAGATGATGCGGTGAGACAGATGATCCGGTGAGACAGATGATGTGGTGAGACAGAGAAGTGAGAGAGATGATGCAGTGAGACAGATGATGAAGTGAGACAGATGATGCGGTGAGACAGATGATGCGGTGAGACAGATGATGAAGTGAGACAGATGATGCAGTGAGACAGATGATGAAGTGAGACAGAAGATGCGGTGAGACAGATGATGCGGTGAGACAGATGATGAAGTGAGACAGAAGGATGATGCGGTGAGACAGATGATGGGGTGAGGAGACAGAAGGATGATGCGGTGAGACAGATGATGCGGTGAGGAGACAGATGATGCGGTGAGACAGATGATGCGGTGAGGAGACAGATGATGCGGTGAGACAAATGATGAAGTGAGACAGATGATGCAGTGAGACAGATGATGAAGTGAGACAGAAGATGCGGTGAGACAGATGATGCGGTGAGACAGATGATGAAGTGAGACAGAAGATGCGGTGAGACAGATGATGCGGTGAGACAGATGATGAGGTGAGACCGATGATGCGGTGAGACAGAGAAGTGAGACAGATGATGCAGTGAGACAGATGATGCAGTGAGACAGATGATGCAGTGAGACAGATGATGCGGTGAGACCGATGATGCGGTGAGACCGATGATGTGGTGAGACAGAGAAGTGAGAGAGATGATGCAGTGAGACAGATGATGAAGTGAGACAGATGATGCGGTGAGACAGATGATGAAGTGAGACAGATGATGCGGTGAGACAGATGATCCGGTGAGACAGATGATGTGGTGAGACAGAGAAGTGAGAGAGATGATGCAGTGAGACAGATGATGAAGTGAGACAGATGATGCGGTGAGACAGATGATGAGGTGAGACAGATGATGCGGTGTGACCGATGATGAAGTGAGACAGATGATGCGGTGAGACAGATGATGCGGTGAGACAGATGATGCGGTGAGACAGATGATGCGGTGAGACAGATGATGCGGTGAGACAGATGATGCGGTGAGACAGATGATGCGGTGAGACAGAGAAGTGAGACAGATGATGCGGTGAGACAGATGATGCAGTGAGACAGATGATGCAGTGAGACAGATGATGCAGTGAGACAGATGATGCAGTGAGACAGATGATGCGGTGAGACAGAGAAGTGAGACAGATGATGCAGTGAGACAGATGATGCAGAGAGACAGATGATGAAGTGAGACAGATGATGCGGTGAGACAGATGATGAGGTGAGACAGATGATGCGGTGAGACAGATGATGCGGTGAGACAGATGATGCGGTGAGACAGATGATGCGGTGAGACCAATGATGAAGTGAGACAGATGATGCGGTGAGACAGATGATCCGGTGAGACAGATGATGCGGTGAGACAGAGAAGTGAGACAGATGATGCAGTGAGACAGATGATGCAGTGAGACAGATGATGCGGTGAGACAGATGATGAGGTGAGACAGATGATGTGGTGAGACAGATGATGAGGTGAGACATATAATGCGGTGAGACAGATGATGCGGTGAGACAGATGATGCGGTGAGACAGATGATGCGGTGAGACAGAGAAGTGAGACAGATGATGAGGTGAGACAGATGATGCAGTGAGACAGATGATGCAGTGAGAAAGATGATGCGGTGAGACAGATGATGCGGTGAGACAGAGAAGTGAGACAGATGATGCAGTGAGACAGAGAAGTGAGACAGATGATGAGGTGAGACAGATGATGAGACAGATGATGCGGTGAGACAGATGATGAGACAGATTATGCGGTGAGACAGATGATGCGGTGAGACCGATGATGAAGTGAGACAGATGATGCGGTGAGACAGATGATCCGGTGAGACAGATGATGTGGTGAGACAGAGAAGTGAGAGAGATGATGCAGTGAGACAGATGATGAAGTGAGACAGATGATGCGGTGAGACAGATGATGCGGTGAGACAGATGATGAAGTGAGACAGATGATGCAGTGAGACAGATGATGAAGTGAGACAGAAGATGCGGTGAGACAGATGATGCGGTGAGACAGATGATGAAGTGAGACAGAAGGATGATGCGGTGAGACAGATGATGGGGTGAGGAGACAGAAGGATGATGCGGTGAGACAGATGATGCGGTGAGGAGACAGATGATGCGGTGAGACAGATGATGCGGTGAGGAGACAGATGATGCGGTGAGACAAATGATGAAGTGAGACAGATGATGCAGTGAGACAGATGATGAAGTGAGACAGAAGATGCGGTGAGACAGATGATGCGGTGAGACAGATGATGAAGTGAGACAGAAGATGCGGTGAGACAGATGATGCGGTGAGACAGATGATGAGGTGAGACCGATGATGCGGTGAGACAGAGAAGTGAGACAGATGATGCAGTGAGACAGATGATGCAGTGAGACAGATGATGCAGTGAGACAGATGATGCGGTGAGACCGATGATGCGGTGAGACCGATGATGTGGTGAGACAGAGAAGTGAGAGAGATGATGCAGTGAGACAGATGATGAAGTGAGACAGATGATGCGGTGAGACAGATGATGAAGTGAGACAGATGATGCGGTGAGACAGATGATCCGGTGAGACAGATGATGTGGTGAGACAGAGAAGTGAGAGAGATGATGCAGTGAGACAGATGATGAAGTGAGACAGATGATGCGGTGAGACAGATGATGAGGTGAGACAGATGATGCGGTGTGACCGATGATGAAGTGAGACAGATGATGCGGTGAGACAGATGATGCGGTGAGACAGATGATGCGGTGAGACAGATGATGCGGTGAGACAGATGATGCGGTGAGACAGATGATGCGGTGAGACAGATGATGCGGTGAGGAGACAGATGATGCGGTGAGACAGATGATGCGGTGAGGAGACAGATGATGCGGTGAGACAGATGATGAAGTGAGACAGATGATGCAGTGAGACAGATGATGAAGTGAGACAGAAGATGCGGTGAGACAGATGATGCGGTGAGACAGATGATGAAGTGAGACAGATGATGCAGTGAGACAGATGATGAAGTGAGACAGAAGATGCGGTGAGACAGATGATGCGGTGAGACAGATGATGAAGTGAGACAGAAGATGCGGTGAGACAGATGATGCGGTGAGACAGATGATGAGGTGAGACCGATGATGCGGTGAGACAGAGAAGTGAGACAGATGATGCAGTGAGACAGATGATGCAGTGAGACAGATGATGCAGTGAGACAGATGATGCGGTGAGACCGATGATGCGGTGAGACCGATGATGCGGTGAGACCGATGATGCGGTGAGACAGATGATGAGGTGAGACCGATGATGCGGTGAGACAGATGATGAGGTGAGACCGATGATGCGGTGAGACAGATGATGAGGTGAGACCGATGATGCGGTGAGACAGATGATGAGGTGAGACAGATGATGCGGTGAGACAGATGATGAGGTGAGACCGATGATGCGGTGAGACAGATGATGCGGTGAGACAGATGATGAAGTGAGACAGAAGATGCGGTGAGACAGATGATGAAGTGAGACAGATGATGAGGTGAGACAGATGATGCGGTGAGACAGATGATGCGGTGAGACAGATGATGCGGTGAGACAGATGATGAGGTGAGACCGATGATGCGGTGAGACAGATGATGAGGTGAGACCGATGATGCGGTGAGACAGATGATGAGGTGAGACAGATGATGCAGTGAGACAGATGATGAGGTGAGACAGATGATGCAGTGAGACAGATGATGAGGTGAGACCGATGATGCGGTGAGACAGATGATGAGGTGAGACAGATGATGCGGTGAGACAGATGATGCGGTGAGACAGATGATGCGGTGAGACAGATGATGAGGTGAGACCGATGATGCGGTGAGACCGATGATGCGGTGAGACAGATGATGAGGTGAGACCGATGATGCGGTGAGACAGATGATGAGGTGAGACCGATGATGCGGTGAGACAGATGATGAGGTGAGACAGATGATGCGGTGAGACAGATGATGCGGTGAGACAGATGATGAAGTGAGACAGAAGATGCGGTGAGACAGATGATGAAGTGAGACAGATGATGAGGTGAGACAGATGATGCGGTGAGACAGATGATGCGGTGAGACAGATGATGCGGTGAGACAGATGATGCGGTGAGACAGATGATGCGGTGAGACAGATGATGAAGTGAGACAGAAGATGCGGTGAGACAGATGATGAAGTGAGACAGATGATGAGGTGAGACAGATGATGCGGTGAGACAGATGATGCGGTGAGACAGATGATGCGGTGAGACAGATGATGAAGTGAGACAGAAGATGCGGTGAGACAGATGATGAAGTGAGACAGATGATGAGGTGAGACAGATGATGCGGTGAGACAGATGATGCGGTGAGACAGATGATGTGGTGAGACAGATGATGAGGTGAGACCGATGATGCGGTGAGACAGATGATGAGGTGAGACCGATGATGCGGTGAGACAGATGATGAGGTGAGACAGATGATGCAGTGAGACAGATGATGCAGTGAGACAGATGATGAGGTGAGACCGATGATGCGGTGAGACAGATGATGAGGTGAGACAGATGATGCGGTGAGACAGATGATGCGGTGAGACAGATGATGAGGTGAGACCGATGATGCGGTGAGACAGGTGATGTAGAGTAAGGTAATGCCACACAGACCAGTGTGCTGTAGGGCAGACAGACAGGTAGTGAGATGTTTACAGAATATTTTACACCTGCTGAAGGTGATGACAGTCTGCAGTGTAATCCGCCTGGCAGCACACACACACACACACACACACACAAACACATTCATGCACGTGTGTATCTGGAGCCAGTAAAGAGTTTGTGTGTGTGTGTGCGTGCGTGTGTGCGTGTGTTTGTGTCTGTATGTGTGTGCACTAAATATTCCATCTCAGACATCAGTGGAACGACTGAATTATCCTGTTAGTCACGGTTCTGATCACTTACACACACTTGCACGTGTGGAGAACACTGAATTATGTAACTCAGTTATGCAACATACATGCGTACAGCAGCAGACATTTGTGCAACACAAAGAGCAGAGGGAGCAGAAGTCCTGTTCTACAGAAGAGAGAATGAGGTCCAGACAAACACACATCAGCAACCATCTCAACCACTCCTGTTTCCATTCCCCCTCAGAACTCCTAATGATGATCAGTATATAAACAATCAATGTATTTTGAACTAGCACATACATGTGGTCATATATATAAATGTATAATGTTTTTCTTACTGATAGTGATTGGTTTCATTCATCAACAGTTCCATTATAACAGAGATAAAATGTCATTTCTCAAAAGCAAATAATTGGCTAATAAACAATTTTTCAAGCACAATAAATGTACTGTGATTTACAGACAGAAAAGATTGTGAAGATCTTGTCATACAGAAGCATGCATGATGTCATACAGACAAGGTCACACATCCCATAATGCATCTGAGTTCTGTCACAAAGGTTTTGTTGAGTTCTGTACGAACATCTTCACTGTTAGAAGCAGATGGATTTGACATTACTGGTGTTAAATCAGGTGGATTTGGGTCAGTTTGTGTGATTGGTTTGATCAGGAAATCTGTGATGTGACACACAATACTTGAAGAATCACAGGTCACTCCGAGGATTGTGGGAAACATCAATTTCATCCACCAGTCATGTGAACACAAACACTGTGTCAATTTATTCTGATCAGAATCTTAGATTCTTCAAAAATCTTTAAATTTCCGTGCCATGAAGTAAACGTTCAGATGTGAATCACATTTAAAACAAGTTTGATTGGCAGCAGAGATGTGTTGAAAAATAACTTTTCCTCCCGTTTCTCTTTCTCCTACTCTTCTTATTTTATGTCTTTAATTCTGATGTTTACTGCCAAATAAAGTGTCATATTAATATCAAGTGAAATACATGTTAAGGCGATAGAGTCTGCAGATTCCACATAACTGTCAATGACCTCAGAGCTCACAGTCGACGTGTGGTTGAAGGATTCTACACTAACACCTCACTGTCTGTCTGTCTGTCTGTCTGTCTGTTTCTCAGGTAATTTTAAAGGCATGTGTAAACAGATCGATCACTTTCCTGAAGATGCAGATTATGAAGCTGATGCATCCGAGTATTTCCTACGTAAGTCAAACATGTGTGTGTGTTCTTTATCAACTGATCATGTGATGATGTGTGTGTGTGTGTGTGTGTGTGTGTGTGTGTGTGTGTGTGTGTTTTATCAACTGAACATGTAATGATGTGTGTGTGTGTGTGTGTGTTTTATCAACTGATCATGTGATGATGTGTGTGTGTGTGTGTGTGTGTGTGTGTTTTATCAACTGAATATGTAATGATGTGTGTGTCTGTGTGTGTGTGTTTTATCAACTGAACATGTAATGATGTGTGTGTGTGTGTGTGTGTGTGTGTTTTATCAACTGATCATGTGATGATGTGTGTGTGTGTGTGTTTTATCAACTGAATATGTAATGATGTGTGTGTGTGTTTTATCAACTGAACATGTAATGATGTGTGTGTGTGTGTGTGTGTGTGTGTGTGTGTGTTTTATCAACTGAATATGTAATGATGTGTGTGTGTGTGTGTGTGTGTTTTATCAACTGAACATGTAATGATGTGTGTGCGTGTGTGTGTGTGTGTGTGTTTTATCAACTGATCATGTGATGATGTGTGTGTGTGTGTGTGTGTGTGTGTTTTATCAACTGAACATGTAATGATGTGTGTGCGTGTGTGTGTGTGTGTGTTTTATCAACTGAATATGTAATGATGTGTGTGTGTGTGTGTGTGTGTTTTATCAACTGAACATCTAATGATGTGTGTGCGTGTGTGTGTGTGTGTGTTTTATCAACTGAATATGTAATGATGTGTGTGTGTGTGTGTGTGCTTTATCAACTGAACATGTAATGATGTGTGTGCGTGTGTGTGTGTGTTTTATCAACTGAACATGTTATGATGTGTGTGTGTGTGTGTGTGTGTGTTTTATCAACTGAACATGTAATGATGTGTGTGTGTGTGTGTGTTTTATCAACTGATCATGTGATGATGTGTGTGTGTGTGTGTGTGTGTGTGTTTTATCAACTGAATATGTAATGATGTGTGTGTCTGTGTGTGTGTGTTTTATCAACTGAACATGTAATGATGTGTGTGTGTGTGTGTGTGTGTGTGTGTGTGTGTGTTTTATCAACTGATCATGTGATGATGTGTGTGTGTGTGTGTTTTATCAACTGAATATGTAATGATGTGTGTGTGTGTTTTATCAACTGAACATGTAATGATGTGTGTGTGTGTGTGTGTGTGTGTGTGTGTGTGTGTGTTTTATCAACTGAATATGTAATGATGTGTGTGTGTGTGTGTGTGCTTTATCAACTGAACATGTAATGATGTGTGTGTGTGTGTGTGTGTGTGTGTTTTATCAACTGATCATGTGATGATGTGTGTGTGTGTGTGTGTGTGTGTGTTTTATCAACTGAACATGTTATGATGTGTGTGTGTGTGTTTTATCAACTGAACATGTTATGATGTGTGTGTGTGTGTTTAATCAACTGAACATGTTATGATGTGTGTGTGTGTGTGTGTGTGTGTGTGTGTGTGTGTGTGTGTGTGTGTGTGTGTGTGTGTTTTATCAACTGATCATGTGATGATGTGTGTGTGTGTGTGTTTAATCAACTGAACATGTTATGATGTGTGTGTGTGTGTGTGTGTTTAATCAACTGATCATGTGATGATGTGTGTGTGTGTGTGTGTGTTTAATCAACTGAACATGTAATGATGTGTGTGTGTGTGTGTGTGTGTGTGTGTGTGTGTTTTATCAACCGAATATGTAATGATGTGTGTGTGTGTTTTATCAACTGATCATGTGATGATGTGTGTGTGTGTGTGTGTGTGCTTTATCAACTGAACATGTAATGATGTGTGTGTGTGTGTTTTATCAACTGAACATGTAATGATGTGTGTGTGTGTGTGTGTGTGTGTGTTTTATCAACTGATCATGTGATGATGTGTGTGTGTGTGTGTGTGTGTTTTATCAACTGAACATGTAATGATGTGTGTGTGTGTGTGTGTGTTCTTTATCAACTGATCATGTGATGATGTGTGTGTGTGTGTGTGTGTGTGTGTGTGTGTGTGTTTTATCAACTGAATATGTAATGATGTGTGTGTCTGTGTGTGTGTGTTTTATCAACTGAACATGTAATGATGTGTGTGTGTGTGTGTTTTATCAACTGATCATGTGATGATGTGTGTGTGTGTGTGTTTTATCAACTGAATATGTAATGATGTGTGTGTGTGTTTTATCAACTGAACATGTAATGATGTGTGTGTGTGTGTGTGTGTGTGTGTGTGTTTTATCAACTGAATATGTAATGATGTGTGTGTCTGTGTGTGTGTGTTTTATCAACTGAACATGTAATGATGTGTGTGCGTGTGTGTGTGTGTGTGTGTGTGTGTTTTATCAACTGAACATGTTATGATGTGTGTGTGTGTGTGTGTGTGTTTTATCAACTGAACATGTAATGATGTGTGTGTGTGTGTGTTTTATCAACTGATCATGTGATGATGTGTGTGTGTGTGTGTGTGTGTGTGTTTTATCAACTGAATATGTAATGATGTGTGTGTCTGTGTGTGTGTGTTTTATCAACTGAACATGTAATGATGTGTGTGTGTGTGTGTGTGTGTGTGTGTTTTATCAACTGATCATGTGATGATGTGTGTGTGTGTGTGTTTTATCAACTGAATATGTAATGATGTGTGTGTGTGTTTTATCAACTGAACATGTAATGATGTGTGTGTGTGTGTGTGTGTGTGTGTGTGTTTTATCAACTGAATATGTAATGATGTGTGTGTGTGTGTGTGTGCTTTATCAACTGAACATGTAATGATGTGTGTGCGTGTGTGTGTGTGTTTTATCAACTGAACATGTTATGATGTGTGTGTGTGTGTGTGTGTGTGTGTGTGTGTGTGTGTGTGTGTGTGTTTTATCAACTGAACATGTAATGATGTGTGTGTGTGTGTGTGTGTGTTTTATCAACTGAACATGTTATGATGTGTGTGTGTGTGTGTGTGTTTAATCAACTGAACATGTTATGATGTGTGTGTGTGTGTGTGTTTTATCAACTGATCATGTGATGATGTGTGTGTGTGTGTGTGTGTGTGTGTGTGTGTGTGTGTGTGTGTTTTATCAACTGAACATGTTATGATGTGTGTGTGTGTGTGTTTTATCAACTGAACATGTTATGATGTGTGTGTGTGTGTTTAATCAACTGAACATGTTATGATGTGTGTGTGTGTTTTATCAACTGAACATGTAATGATGTGTGTGTGTGTGTGTGTGTGTGTGTGTGTGTGTGTGTGTCTGTTTTATCAACTGAACATGTAATGATGTGTGTGTGTGTGTGTGTGTGTGTGTGTGTGTGTCTGTTTTATCAACTGAACATGTAATGATGTGTGTGTGTGTGTGTGTGTGTGTGTGTTTTATCAACTGAACATGTTATGATGTGTGTGTGTGTGTGTGTGTGTGTGTGTGTGTGTGTGTGTGTGTGTGTGTGTGTGTGTGTGTGTTTTATCAACTGATCATGTGATGATGTGTGTGTGTGTGTGTTTAATGAACTGAACATGTTATGATGTGTGTGTGTGTGTGTGTTTAATCAACTGATCATGTGATGATGTGTGTGTGTGTGTGTTTTATCAACCGAATATGTAATGATGTGTGTGTGTGTTTTATCAACTGATCATGTGATGATGTGTGTGTGTGTGTGTGCTTTATCAACTGAACATGTAATGATGTGTGTGTGTGTGTGTGTGTGTGTGTGTGTGTTTTATCAACTGAACATGTTATGATGTGTGTGTGTGTGTTTTATCAACTGAACATGTAATGATGTGTGTGTGTGTGTGTGTTTTATCAACTGAACATGTAATGATGTGTGTGTGTGTTTTATCAACTGAACATGTTATGATGTGTGTGTGCTGAGATCTGTGTTTAATTAGGTCACTCATTACTATAAATATTTCACTGCAGTTTATTTGGGTCAAAACTCGTATACCCTCTGCTCACATTATTAAACGGTATGTAAGGACACACACATTGTTTTACTATCTAATGAGAGCATGTACCATAGAAATTTGTATAAAGCTGATCACTATATAAAACACACACACAAACACATGTCTGGGTTATTATCTCTGTGGGGACAGTCCATAGGGGTAAGGATTTTTATACTGTACAAACTGTATATTTTATCCCCTTAAACTAAAGATCATAGAAAATGTTTAGCAGTTTTAGATTTTTCAAAAAATATTGTTCTGTACAAGCTTTTTTGCCCATGAGGACCTCAATTTTGGTCCCCACGAGTCATTGTGTAGGCAGGTTTAGGTCCAAACCAGGCGATAAAAACAAGGTCACTCACACACAATGAGAGAAGATTAACAGATCAAGACAGATGTTGTTTAAGGATCAGAGTGATGTCATATCACTGCACTAAAAACAGTGACCTCATAGTGTGATGTCACTAGAAAGAGATGATTTGGAAGCATGGAGCTGCATGTTCAGTAAGAGCAGCAATCTGATCAGGATAAGTGCTCATACAGACAGGACACAAACACAGTTATTAGAGATGAGATCTGTGTGTGTGTGTGTGTGTGTGTGTGTGTAATGACTGATCTAGTGTGATGATAAGAGAGAGGAGATGAAGAACAGATGCTAGTAAATCACGATGAAGGATTCTGTTTCTGAAGTTTCTGTCTGTTAGTGGAATCAGCATTTTAACAGGAACATAAACTGCTGAGCATAGGCATCTGGAGTGAGTTTAGAGCAGACCATGAGAGAGATATGAAGTGTGTGTGTGTGTGTGTGCAGGTGCGGTTCGGGCCTCCAGTATATTTCCCATCCTCAGTGTCATCCTCCTGTTTATGGGAGGTCTCTGTGTCGCCGCCAGCGAGTTCTACCAGTCTCATCACAACATCATCCTGAGCGCTGGGATCTTCTTTGTTTCTGCAGGTGAGCACATCGACACGAACAGGTCAATCGTCAAAGACCTCTCAGAACTTCAGAGTTCTTCTCACATGCTGAATAACCGATCAAATGTCTCTCTCTCTGTCTTCAGGTCTGAGTAACATCATCGGAATAATCGTGTACATATCAGCAAACGCGGGCGACCCGTCCAAGAGCGATTCTAAAAAGAACAGCTACTCGTACGGTTGGAGTTTTTATTTTGGCGCTCTGTCCTTCATCATGGCCGAGATGGTAGGCGTCCTCGCCGTTCACATGTTCATCGACCGTCATCGTGAGGTACGTGTGACTCGGGTGCGAACGGGGCTCGGAGACTACCTCCAGGGGTCGGCCATCGCACGGATCCCCAGCTATCGCTACAGGTATCGCCGTCGTTCGCGCTCCTCCAGCCGGTCGACGGACCCGTCACGCTCACGGGAGGCCTCGCCGGAGGGCTTCGGGGCGTTACCCTCCACCGATATTTCCATGTACGCGCTCGGCCGCGGGGGCGATACGCTGAAGGCACCGCACGGATCGCCACCCACATACAACTCAGAAAGAGACCCAAACTTCCTGCAGGTTCACAACTGCGTCCAGAAAGACTCGAAGGATGCCAACCGACGCACCACACCTGTATGAGCGCCCCTGCTGGTGGGGAGGAGATCTGACCAAACAAAGCGAGCAAGCGGAGTAAAAACGCTCTCTGGGATATTTCTAACACTAACGATAACAAGTTTACATGTTGAAGTCCAAAAAAAGAAAAGTGAAAATGCATGATTTTCTAATCTTCCATAAACTAACACGTTTTTAAGCCATGTGTGCAGAGTTGTGACGCCGAACAGAGAGCGAGAGATATAGAAATGAAGACAGGGAGAGTCCTCAGCTTGAGGTTTGGATTGAGTTGGTGGTCTATCTTTCTCCCTCTCTTTTCATTTCATTTTGCACATTAATACTGTGACTCTTGTGGCCGCTGTGAGCCCAGGGAACATAAAAATGCCCACAAACTGGCCACACTTGAACCATCATTATATATATACATATAAATGTATTACATGATAAATGATAAATAAACATCTATAAATATAAGAACTGTTAATTAACCTCAAATAGACTTCTTGATTCAAAAGAGAAAAAGAGCAGAAGTCAATAAAGTCATGATGGAAATCAGAAAGCGCACGTTTATTCAGTTGTTCAGTCTCATCACATCAGTTGTGTGTGCGTTTCTGTCTGAAGCAGCAGTAAATCTGTTTGTGGATCAGTCTGATGTCCAGTGTCATGGTGAAGATTGAGAGGAGCTCTAATGCCCTCTGCTGACCATAAGAAGAGCACACGCTGTGTTTGTGTGCAGGTCTGAAGGCTGAGAGCCAGGTCAAGACAAGGGCCGAATAACGGCTTCAATGTTACTGCGGTTGGAGAAAAGTCACGGTTTTAAAACCACTAAAATATTCTGTTTAACCGTTCCCAAGATATGAGCTGTTTTTGTCTCATCGAAGACGGAAAGTGCAGGAATCCACCAGTTTTTTTATTTACGCTTAATTTGTTGTTTGCTCATCTGCATTTAATGTATTTATATATTTATGTGTGCATGTAAGTTTAATGACAAGAAATGCATTTTAAAAAGATAGGGAAGGGGTGCCATGCTTTCAAAAAGTGTGGAACCACTGATTCGACCTGACACATACTGAACATGTTTACTGCTGTTCCAAATATTTTTGTGTTGCTGAAAAATGTGTTGGATGTTTTTACACATCTCATTTAAAAGACCATACTGTGTTATTGTGGCTTAAGGTTTTCATACCGTCAAAATCTCATACTGGCCCATGTCTAGACCCAACAAGATTTAAAACACATAAAAGAGGGAAACAGAATATCTGTGTTATCACAAACATGTTCTTTATTAAACATATCAGCATGAAATTACAACCGAACATAAGCGTCTGATCACTCTTTCACTGTTATAAAAACACGGCTTGACACTGATATGTACAAAACATTCCTGAATGAGATCAGACGAGGTTAGAGGACATTCTTGATGGTCTGTATCTGATCCTGATAGAGGCTGTGAAACATCTGCGCCAAACTTAGGAACGGAGCTTCAAACTGTCCGATTTCTTTCTGTCAGACATAAAAAAGAGAGGTTCAGATGAAACTCTCTCTCTCTCTCACACACACACACACACACACACGTACAATTCAGAGATGACTGACAGATGAAGATGAATTTACTCACTGCCGATGTCTCGTGATACTGAAACCCGTGAGTTTGAGCCCACGTCTGAGCTTCAGCGCTGTCCACCTCTCTTCTGAATGACAGGTCACATTTATTACCCACCAGCACACCTGCCGACATCACACAAATACACACTCACACTTTAAACTACATTACTGTAAAATGGCTAATATTGAGTTTCAATAAATATAAAATATTGAACTCTCACAGTTTTTAGAGTGAAAGTGACATTTCATCAGTCAACAGTTTATAATTCAACCCCATAAGAGAGTTTCCAACAGGTTTAACCTGTGTGTGTGTGTGTGTGTGTGTGTGTGTGTGTCACACTCACCTGGTACCTGCAGCCCATTACAGTGAGATCGGACTCTCTCCACCCAGTGACTACAGCTGGTGAATGAGGCCTCGCTGGTAATGTCAAAAACCACACACATCACAGATGGTTGACCCCACTAACACACACAGACATCACAAAACACACGTCAGGTTGTCACAGGGACGTTTCATTTTATAGTCACACGTGTTAAACTATTGAAACTTCACTCACCACATTCTCACAGGCGTCTGCAAACAGCTCTCGTCCGGGAGAATCATAGATAAAAAACTCCTGACAGAGAAAAAAACTACAGAACTGTACAGCACTGTCAGACAGACAACTTCTGTGTGTGTGTGTATGTGTGTGTGTGTGTGTGTGTGTGTACCACACTATCACTGGACTCTGGAACAGACACTGATTTCTCCAGCAGCTCCACACCAGCAGTCTAAACACACAACAACACCACAGAGTCACATTAAACATACAGAAGTCATGACACACTACATGTTTAATCACATGTTTTACTTACACAACACACGTCTGTTTGCTACACGAGCTCTGAAGATAATGTCAAGAGGTCGCAGACAAACAGAAGTACACACGGCATCACTACTCTACCCATCATTCATTGCAAACTATTGTGACAGCTGACCTCACTGGACAGAACGCAGGGTATGATGGGATACCGCGCACAACAGTGTGTTTGTGTGTGTCGATGTTGTCGTGTTCGGATGCTCTTACCATGTTGTAATTCTTCTGAAACACAGCTCCATCACTTCTGAACATGTGACAGATTGAACTCTTCCCTACTGCAGCGTCACCTGAACGAACACACGCGCACGCGCACACACACACACACACACACACATATTTATCTGCGGTTCTTCACGCAAATACAGAACGAAATGCGAAATATGCAGAACTCGGTGAAACGGTCGTCTTACCCACGACAACACATCTCGCTCTTAACTTCACCATGACACGCCACAGAATACCGATTAAAGCATTAAAATCTGCACTTTAAAATGATTATTTACGAGTGATTCTTCTCCTTTACGCCTCGGCAACCAAAAGCCCCAAGCGTTGCTTAGTAACTGAAGTCAAGCTTTTCTATTGGTCTAACCGTCTATATTAGCCAATGCGATTGGCTGAGGGGGATGAACGTAAAACTGCGTCACTCTTACGTTCAAGTCAGTGTACTTACACTCACCGCTAGAAGTCGCGCTTCTCACACAATGCAGTGGTTCATTACCCGTTACTGTGGGAATGTTAATTAGCAATGGGTAAGTTAGTTACTAATCAGAGACTAGTTAAAATCACTGTAATAGACATTAAAGAGTCTCACTTTACTAAGAGAATTAGACAAATACAAAACTATGTATATGTCTTCAGTGAGTATTGATATAAGTGAGGAAACCTGTTGCCTCACTTCAAAAATTTCACAATTTGCACCTTTACATGAGTGTGACGTTAGTTTAGAGGCCGTCATTCACGCCAAACCTTTTCCATTTTGTGTGTAAATGTCGTCCAAAACACATCATTTAACGCGTTTTTTTGTATTTGTTTGTTTGCACCTTTTCCCTGTGCACCCACTATCGAGGCTCCGGTCGCTACGGACACGCGCTTAGAAAGAAGCGAAGCAGGTGCCTGCACGCGCTCTCCTCCTCTCCAGAACGCGCTCGGTTGCGACAGTCAGTGGGAGAGATTCACGCGCACAGAGAGACAGATCGCGTCATTTTGAGATAAATAAAGCGCTTGATTGTTGTTAGAGAGATCAAGAGAACCGGCAGCGGGCAGAGGGAGGCTGACAGACACGGGAGCGCGCGCTGATGGATGAGATGCAGCAGGGAATCGGCGCGTACGGCGCGGGCAGAGCCGGCGGAGCATTCGACCTGCTCACGTTCATCCAGCAGCCGCACACCGGCCTCAGGCTCGTGTCGTGGGTACGTATCGAGGTTACGGTTCGGCATGTGATGCTCTGACACCTCAGACTGTTTACATCTTTCATAATCTCTCTCTCTCTCTCTCTCTCTCTCTCTCTATCTGCGTGCGTGCGTGTGTATGTGTATTGGTGATAGTTGACTCTGTTACATGGTGACGATCTGACAATGACAAACAACAATCTTTAAGACGCATTTAAAAGTGAGAATGCATTTAAAGTGGAACATTTAGCGCATGGAAATACGTGTAAATGGTTTAAGGTAATTCAGTCTCACTCTTCAGCTTTCATTGGTTGTTCTGTGGAACACTTTATTTGAAATTAGACTATAAACTGATTCAAATCTTTTGTCTTCAGTTCCACAGATACACTATGGTAATGATTGTGTATTAGGCATGAGCCGTATACCGGTTCCAAGGTATTCCGAGGTTTGAAAGAGTCACCACTAACATATGTGATACCGTTTCTTAGGTATGAGCTGTGTTTACACAAAACTACATCATTAAGTCATGTAATGCCATGTTTGACGAATAGGCCTAATATTTGGGCTGTGACAAAAATCATTTCTTTGAAAGAGTATTATCATTTTAAGGCTTAAACCATACCGTCAAAATCTCATACAGGCCATGCCTATTGTGTATGTTGGCCGTTATTTGGAGCCCACTTACCAAATGCACAACATTGTACAAAAAAGTCAACCACATCTAAGTTTCACATGAAGCATCTAATGTATTGATGTTTAGGTTTGGGGTCTAGACAAAGATCAAGCAGAGCAGTGGAAACTCAGACCAGAGTGAATATACAGTAGTTGCTCAGTAGTGTTCTTCAGAGATGTTGATTGATTTTCTCCTGCTGTCTGAATCTCTACAGAGTTGCCTAGATGATGACATGAAGGACAGAGAAGCTTTCAGTTCAAACATTTGATGGAAGGTTTTATCAATGATTCTTAAATCATGTGGCTTGTTATATAGACGTGTGATATTGAGTGATCAGACAACAGGTGAAAGATCCCAATAACACTGAAAGAGGAACCTGAATGACATCCGCAGAGCAGATCACAGGCTGCGTCACACGGCACACACTGGATGTCAAGTCCAGTCTTTAGTACTGAAGTCTTTCAGACGATGTGGTTGATATGTCGTTTCTCTATGTTGGTTGCTATGGTAATTACGTAAGCATCAGCAGTACGGGTCTTCAGCGGCTGTGACTTCATGAAATAAATGTAATGTGACACACAGTTGTAGAGAATTGTGTGTCCATCCAGTAAGCGTCTGCCAAATGAATAAATGTGATGTCACTGTGTGTGTTTTGTTTCACGTTGCAATGTAACATTTCAAAGCACACACAGATGTTTCTGCCTGACTGATTCGCCACCCACTACACCCTTATATGCACATATAGCATCATATAGCTTCATGGCCGCTAGTTTTGAACACTTTCTTCAGAATGTGTAAAAAATAGTTGTAAAAACACAAAGTCCTGCTCATATCTGGCTAGGAGAGTCTTTGGCCGAATATGTTCATCACAACCCTGATCAGAAATACTCTCTGACAGACTGTTTGTGTAGATTTGTTCATGATTGATTTGTGAAAATGTGTTCTTGTGTTCAGAAACAGCTGGACAGAATGCTTTAAAAGAACAACACACATCGTACAGGCAAAGATCTGTTTCTTGTGTGCAATGACCAGCGATAACAAATAGTACAGAGAGAGTGTAAAGAGTAATATTCCTCTGATAGTCTACCTGTCCTCTCTGATCACACACACACATAGATCAGAGACTCATTCATCACTTTCACTCGTCCTTATGTTGTGCATCAGAAGCTGAAAGATGAACTTTCACTGTATGAACGCTTCACATGTTTGAAAAAGGGGAAGTGTTTTCTGCTTGGTCTGTAACACCTGTGTGTTTCTGTCTTCTGTCAGTTTATTTTTCTGCATCGTGCTGCTCGAGCGAAGTCTTTACGAAAGATGTTTGAAAAACTCACATCCTAAGAATTACAAATGTGTGATCCGAGTTGACTGTAAAACACTGTATGAAGACAAAAAGAACCACGTCACTAAACGCTTTAACGTTGAAGCTTTTGATCTTTGTGTCTTCATTCAGCTTTTTTCACTGGTGATCTTCGGCTGCGTGTCTAATGAGGGCTACATCAACAGACCTGATGAAGTCAAGGAGTTCTGCATCTTCAATCGCAATCAGAACGCCTGTAACTATGCGGTGGGCATGGGCTCGCTGGCCTTTCTCAGCAGCATGCTCTTCCTGGCCTTAGACGTGTATTTCCCTCAGATCAGCAGTGTTAAAGACCGCAAGAAAGCCGTGCTAGCAGACGTGGGCGCGTCAGGTAGACAGGACTTCACTCACATTCTGTACTGAGAGGTTTACAGATGACCTGACGTGTCTCTCTGTTTCAGCGTTCTGGGCCTTCATGTGGTTCGTGGGCTTTTGTCTTCTGGCCAATCAGTGGCAGGTGTCTAAACCAGACAACAACCCACTGCAGGAAGGTGGAGACGCGGCGCGAGCGGCCATCGCCTTCTCCTTCTTCTCCATCTTCACCTGGGTCTGTACCGGATGTTATTTCTTTGGTTTTTCCGAATCTGGCCCAAGGAAAGCTTTTCTCTTCCTGGAGGCGATGTGATTGTGGTATCAAGCGTTTGTGTGTGTGTGTGTGTTTCAGGGTGCCCTCACGCTCCTCTCTTTAGGGAGATTGAAGCGTGTGTGTTTTGAAGAGGAGTATGAGCAGCTTTTTACCCATCAGCCCCCTGAGCTCCCACACACACATGCAAACATGTCTGTGTGAGTGTGTCACTTAAACACAAATTCACCCGTTCATACAGAGGTCATGAAGAAACGACGGTCTGGTGAGAGTTTCAAACTCTGAACATATTGACAAGAAGACATCAAATGTTCATTTACTATTAAATGTTTTGAAGAATCACATCAGTTCTCCGTCTGAACATTCAGGGATTTTACCTGCAGGTGATATTAAAGTACATGATTTTTCAGCAGTGCATTCTGGGATTGTCTCTCTGTGATGTTTGCTGTAACATGTAAATGAGATCTGCTTCATGATTAAAAGTCTTAACTTTTATTTTCTGTATGCTAACTATTAAATTATTTTCTCTCTCACCTCCAAACCATCACGATCTTCCTCACATCTGTTTACAATCTCTCATTGTTTCATTTCTTCTTTCGTTAAAATCACATTTCTGGGTTTATTTGAATGGTTTGATTCCATAAATCAATCTTTTCCCTTTTTTAAACACAAACCACCTTAATCTCCATCCCTTCATCCGCACCCCTCCTTCCTTACATTCTGCTCTCTGATTGGCCGAGCAGGCCGGGCAGGCCTTCCTAGCGTTTCAGAGGTATAAATTGGGGGCCGACTCTGCCCTTTTCTCCCAGGACTACACCGACCCGAGTGAAGACGCCGCCGCCACTGTTCCGTACAGCTCTTACAGCGCTGGAGATGATCTGGAGAGTCCGGGAGGAACTGGATCTTACCAACAAAGCAATGAGGGCGTGTATGACGGGTCAGCAGGGTACCAGCGGCAGGAGTACTGAACCGGTGTGAGGGGTCACAGGGTAGAAGAGCATCAGTTTCACAAACAACACATGTTATTGACTGCATTTAAAATTTGATTGAAAGACAAACTCTGGCGCAAACTCATGGCGCCGTTCAAGTCTTCACTGTATTGTGTAAATGCACGACGTTGACGTAGTTTGAGTTTTGTTGAGAAAGGAGATAGAGATGTGTGGTGACAGCTGAGTGACAGAATTAGTGAAGAATCAAACACACTAATCCATTATTTACTTCACTGTAAACAGTGTTAAACCCAAAATGTGCTTCATCTACATCGGGTTCAAGACACAAATCATGGTCCTCTTTGTTTCATGATTGTACCATCATTTGTATAAAAGAAGAAATGAAACTACATGTTACTGTAATAGAATACATGTGCAAATACTGTAGAGTAATTCCCCAGAAAAGTCCACAGTGAAGTGTTGCTGTTTGTGTAGAGAGATGTTTCTCATGTGATCTTCAGCTCCAGAGCATGATGAACATCACATTTATCCATCTGAACCAAACATGTCTTAAAGATCTAAATGACATACACAAATAAACACCACCTCTCTCTCTCGCTCTCTCTCTCTCTCTCTCTCTCTGTCTGTAGCTGTGTTTTTAATGGATCTTTGAGCAGTTTTTGAGTAATTTTACTCTTCTGAAGTTCAGACACTAAAGACACATCAATATCTGCCAGTACCTGCTGTATGTAAAACTTCTTCTTTGTATATAACCTCTTTGATCTATATAAATGTTCAGAAATAAAAATAAAGGTTTTATGTTTGGCATTATATGTCTTTAAAATGGTTTCTGTGTTGTCCGGTGAAATTATTATTTAAAATAAAAAATCAATAAGACAAGGCGTGTGGTCTTCAGCTCTATTAGCTCTATAGTTTGTGAAACTGTGTTATTTATGCCTACTTAAGAAAATTGACGAGCCTTTAATCATGTAATGATTTTTAATCATACCACAGAACACACTACTGTAATGCTGTACAGAAACAGTGATATTTAAACACACACACAATCTAAATCATGGTTGATCATCACTAAATCAGAATCAGATGAGATACATTTGTCGCTACCCGATCCGTCCCGGAAACACGATTTGTTCCGCGCATGCGCGAAAGTGCGTCTACTTCCGGTAATTACCATTTTCACGACAGTCGACTCGATGCGTTCTAATTGGCGCCACTTCCTGTTATCTTAGATGTTTTACGACAGTCTGTTAGTGGCGATGTTGGAGAGTACAAAAATGGTTTACAGCGCTATGGATTCGTTTGTGTTTTATGAACGACTTCAGAAATTTCTCTTAAAAGGAGAGATTCCTGACTGTCCTTCAGAGCGTCGTTAGGTTGAGTGAGTGGGTGGGTGGGGTTTGGGTTGTTGTTTGGAATAACCAAATGTGTAAATAAATGTAATAAATACATAAATAACTTTTTCTGTGTGTTTCTTAAATGCAGACATTTGTTAAAATATTAGAAAAGTAAGGTCAATGCCCTGTTCCTTAATCTGCAAGTTAAGTAAATGAATAGATGTTTGATTGTGTGACTGAGAGAGGCTGGGTGGGAGGTTGAGATTTAGTGAATGACTAAAGAAAATAAGGAACAAATGTAAAAATAAATTGGATGAATTCTGAAAATCCTGCTTGTCAAGGGCAACCAAGGATTTCAATAATCTAATTAGGTTATCAATTTGTGCCACATATTAACCTTGACATATTTTGCCAAAAAAAGGTTTTAAGAGAATCACTAATAAACATATTCATTTTAAGTTTTATAGTTTTTCTATAAATAAAGAAGTATTTTTATATATAAAAATCAGTTTCTCACTCCTGACATATAATATTTTGTCATATCGTATTTTCTTGGAATCAAAAAATATAATAAAAAGAAACATAAAGATTATTAGAGAAAAACTTCTTTTCACTCTTTACAGGATTCCTTGTGTATCCCTCCGTACGTTTCACCAAACCATTATCATTTGTAATATGTTTGATGTCTTTTGATGTTAATTGCTCTTTTTTATACAGAGTTTATTTAAAAAAATATTTCCGGTATGGACAAACAACTTTTTTATTAAAACTGCCGTAAATTGTTTCGAACAGAAGTAGACGGAGTTTCACGCATGCGCGGAACAAATCGTGTTTGCCGTAAATTATTTCGGCCGGAAGTAGACGCACTTTCGCGCATGCGCGGAACAAATCGTGTTTCCGGGACGGATCGGGTAGCATTTACAGTCAAATTTCAAACAAATTAACTTCCATCCGTGAGGAGCGCAGATCTCACATGCATGTGTCGCCTGAACACAAGTGCGCATGCGTGCAGATGAGCTGCAGATCTGACGTCACGTACTTCCGCCCAACATGGCGGCGCAGCGCAGGAGTCTGATGCAGAGCGTAAGGAAGTGTTTTTCTCCTTTAATGATGAACTCCAATGAGTGAACATGTAGCCGAACTTTACCTGCAGACATCACACGCGCGTGTGTCTGTGTGATGTTCAGATTATTGTGTGTTTTTTCGGATCTAGAACTTGAACGAATGTCTGACTTCACGTAAACATGACATCTGCTGATTTTATATTTATTCCGCTTTGGCACTGCAGTGTACAGATCAGATCTGATCCCGAGGGTCATCCTCATCATCATCCTCTTGATCTGCTTCAAGTGTTTCATGAGATGATGATGATGATGATGGTGGTCCTTCAGGAGCAGCGTTTGACACACGGATGACACTAAACAAATACTAGAGATGTTGTAACCATGTGTTAGTGGATTGAATTAACATAACCATAGTTTCACTCCACATCCCATGATTTGGCTCCTGTTTCGAAACCAGTAGTGCTTTATAGTTAGCACGGGTTAACTAAAGTAGCCATGCTTTTATTTGTGGTAAATTATGTGTGAACATTGTGACCTTAAGTTTTCATGTTCATAAGATTTTTTACTTTCCATCAGTTAGAACAAACTAATGATCAAGCAGATCTACATGAGGAACATAGTCATGATTTAGAAGCTCTTTTGGTCGAGTTTTTGGTCTCGGAAGGAAAACATTTCATCCGCTTGAATCTGAATGAGTTGATAAATGAATGACACACAGTTGAGTCTGAAGGTTTGTATTGATGGAGTGACTGTTTTCAGCATCAGAGCTGGACCGACGATCTGCCTCTGTGTCAGCTGTGTGGTGTCGGCTCGGCTCTTAACTGTGTGTACGGACCTGATGGAAAAGGGACCCAGAGTCACTCGAATGAGGACGGACACTTCCGCTTCAGGTACAGTCATTCCAAACACAAATGATGTGGTATCTCAAGACTTTACTGCTCATGAATATTTCTCCTCAGAAGGACACTGTGTCAAGTAATACTCGACTCTGTGAAAATTATTTCGTTTGTTGTGATTTATTTTACAAGATGTTTCTTTAAAAGCTGTGTTTGTTTTCTCTGCAGTACCGAGTGCTGTTATCTGTACGGGGTTTTTGACGGGTTCGACGGCAGCAGGGTGGCAGATTTTGTGTGTCAGTGTTTGACAGCTGAACTCTTACTGGGGCAGCTGAACCCCAATCACACGGACGCAGACGTGAAGAGAGTCCTGACACAGGTACTGCTGTCTCGCAGCTCGAACACTCTTAAAGGAATAGTGCACATCAAAATCAAAATTGAGTTACATTTAACGTGACGCTCAATGCGTTTTAGGAACTCCCGACGACAGGTGATGTCTGAGAGATTTCCACGCCACCTCATAGACTTCACGGTTATAGTTGTTGTCAAGTTCCAGAAAAGTACTAAAGAGATTGGTCCATCATAGGTTCCATTGAATTTTGAAAAACAAACCAAAATAAAGACTTACATTTTTTATTTTGTCTATTAGGAGGCCTGAAAATCTCTCGGATGCCCCTAAAATATCTTTATTTGTGCTCCGAAGACACCGGGAGATCTCAAAACATGTTGAACGTCATGTGGGAGAGTAAAAAAGAACCCAGTTTTGATTTTGAGATGAACTTTTCCTTTAAGATTCATTATTTCATGACCCTTCACCACAACAGACTTTTTAGAAGTGACCAGCAAATATTCACCCGAACATAAAAGTCATTTGGAGACGTTGAAAGATTTCTGTACTTTAGAGATATTATCCCCTTCAATTTCAAGATGCGTTTATTTCACCCCTGCCCTTTCTTGTCTCTGTCAAGGCGTTTGATGTTGTAGAGAAGAGTTATTTTGAGACCATTGATGATGCTCTTGCAGAGAAGGCAAATCTTCAGACTCAACTTCCTGAGGTGACGACACACACGAGACTCACATCAGCACGTTCTGACGTTTTGCTCTCCTCATCATGAACATGTCTGTCTGTCAGGGCGCCTTTCTCTCGGCTCAGATACAGAAGATGTCAGAACGACTCAAGTCTTTAGAGCACGAGGTCTCTGGTGGAGCCACAGCTATAGTCGCTCTCATACTCAATAATAAACTCTACATCGCCAATGTAGGTGCGTACACACACACACACACACAATAACCCCGGCGGGTATTCTGACTGGAATTAAAGCATGAGAATCACTCGTATATGAATGCTTTTCTGAGTCTTTCATTGATTTTTAGAGTTGTAATGGTGTGTGTGTGTGTGTGTGTGTGTTTTAGGTACCAATCGGGCTCTTCTCTGTAAGACAACAGCTGATGGTCAGAACCAGGTCATCCAGATTGGCCGACCACACACAACAGACAATGATGATGAGCTGTCCAGGCTCACCCAACTGGGTCAGAACACATACACACACTTCTTGTTTATTATCTCTGTGGAGACAGTACATAGGAGTAATGAGTTGTATACTGTACAAACTGTATATTTTATCCCCTAACCTACGCTCTTAACCTAAATATCAAAGAAAACTTTTTGCATTATTAGATTTTCAAAAATGATTGTTCTGTACAATTTATAAGCTTTTGTGCCCGTGGGGACCTCAATTTTGATGTGCAATCAGGTTAAGGTCCCCTCCGGGATATATTAACAAGGCCACAAACACGCACAGCGGTTGTCGTGAAGTGTATCATCTGCTCTGTCTCAGGTCTTGATCCGGTCGGGTTGAGGCAGGTTGGACTGATCTCGGGTCAGAGCAGTACTCGCCGGATCGGAGACTACAAAGTCAAATTTAACTACACAGACATTGATGTGCTCAGGTGTGTTATACTGATTGAAGTTCAATCCAAGCGTTTGAGTTACTCTCCTCTAACTACATGTTGATATTCAGCGCAGCGAAGAATAAACCAATCATTGCCGAGCCTGAGATTCACGGCAGCCAATCGCTGGAGGGCGTGACGGGTTTCCTGCTGCTGATGTCAGAGGGGCTGATTAAAGCCCTCGAATCGGCTCATGGACCGGAGCAGGTCAACCAGGTGAGCGGATGAACACACCTGCGTTCAGCAGATTCATGAGTTTTCAAATAAATCAAATGCTTAAAGACCAATAAGAGTGTGCCACTGATGGACTGCATTTCCCATGCTTCCCCGCTCAGGAGATTGTTGCCATGGTAGCAGCAGAGTTGGCCCTGCAGAGCAGTCTGGAGGCGGCTGCGCAGTCGGTGGTGGAGCGAGTCAAACGGCTGCATCACGACGCATACGTGAGCGGCAGACATAGAGCTTCACACTGCGCACGACACGAGGACATGACGCTGCTCATTAGAATCATCAACTACCCGCTAGCAGAGGGATCTCTCACACCCACACAAGGTCCGTCTCCTCTGATCTCACATCAGCCTCGTGCAAATAAACTTCAAGGCCCATAATTCAGCATTTTTTTAATCCCTGCTAAACACAGCGTGATGATGACTGCTCAGCCTAAAATCCAAATTCCGTCATCATTTATTGTGATGTACAATTATGTGTTTGTAAGTCTGTACTGGAGTCTTTCTTCAGTGGAACATAAAAGGAGATATTTTTAGAAATGTTTTGTGCTTGACATTCTTCAAAATATCTTATATCATGTGTGCACGTGCAGGAGGACGGATCTACCCTGTATCTGTGCCGTACTCGAATCATCAGAGCACCAGTAAAACCAGTGTGACGCTGTCTCTGGTCATGCCATCACAGGGCACGCTGACAAACGGCTCCAACACGGCATCCACACTCAAGGAAGACACGCCCACTGCCAGGTAAACCACACCCCCTTCACATCCGCCTCATAACGTTTATATGTGTTTATAAACAGATGTTTAAACCACCGCCCCTTAACATAACTTTAGACTAATGACACCTCTGATTCCCCTGACCATAGACACCTTACTGCCCCTAAATGAACTTCCTTTCCCTACCTCTGACCCCGCCCCTCTTACTACCTCTCTGTCTGACCCCGCCCCTCTTCCTCCCCCCAGTCAAAGCCCCACAGCGACGCTGCAGTCCACCAACACGCACACACAGAGTTCCAGCTCCAGTTCTGGCGACGGCAGTTTGTTCCGTCAGAGAGGAAGTCAAGCATCTCAGCCCGATGAAACCGGACGCGTCCCGCCCTACGTTGAGTTCACACAGTTTTACCGGTTGTGGGGGACGGACCACAGCGACGGGCAGGGTCTGACCGCAGATCTAGGACCTCAGTGAGGAGACGCTCTGTAGGCCGAGCGGATGAGGAATCACAGCAGGGTCGTTGGGATTGAAGTTCTGTGGTCCTGATGGGATCCTGCACAGAATATTTTTTTAACCGTTACAGTTTGAATCCAGCACATGAGTTAAAATAAAAGAATTAAAGATTAGACTGACGAGTATCAAAGAGAAGAAAATCTCAATCAGACACTTCGAGCCGCTTCTTAACATCCGGCGCTAGGCGTGAATCTTCAAGACATTTGATGCTGGTTATTTTTCGTGTTCATTTCTTTTATTATTTCTCTGCACTTGTGTCTGTTTATTTCTGTGTTTAGGAAGTTTGACTGCAGGTTCTGTGAATGAATTCAGTTTTTGTTTGTCATGTGTGTGTCATGTCTGTGTACTTTTTCTTTCTAGTACCTTCTATAATAAAGAGTTGAGGCGGATCACATTCTTCATCATTATTGAGACCTCACCTCACATTTGGGCAATTCCAGCGTTATGGAAGTGACATTTTGTGTTATGGTTGTGAAATAAAAATGCTCAGAGAATGAATTTGATATGATCATATTGAACCATCTGTTTATATTTTACTGAGCCCTTGTTAGTCTAACCATCAACAAAAATTCAGTCAATGAAAAAAAAAATCAAAAAGAGGGAAATAAACATGCAAAAGGTGACAAAAGAAAGATGCGTTTTTTTGGGAGACGATGAAGAATTTCTGTGAAATAAAATTCACAATCCTAAAGAATGGAGAAGTGATGCCTCTTTATAGAACATCAAATAGTTACTTTATATTCATGTGTCCATTTATGAGGAATATGAAGCGTTATGGATGTGACAATCCTGAAAATGACTCTTATCTGACTATGAAAAATCATGCAGTAAAAATCTAACAAATGATTTTCAAATGTGAAGAGAGATCTCACATGAGTATCTGAAACACAAAATGTTCAAATCTGTGCTGTTTAGATTGTAAACACCGCTGGTAAAAAACTGATTTTTTTCGTGTTAAGGTTGATATTTTTCACGGAATGCCCACCTGTCTTTGATGACTGATGGGGTCTTGATTTAGCTGTTAGCATTAGCAGAGCCACACATCGCTGTGTGCTTAAAGCTCCATAACCTAAAAATAACTGAGACCGAGCTTTCCCTGCGGTTTATTTATAGGTTTTAGTTTTAAAACTAACGTTACTCAGAGCTGGTGACTGACATTCACGATACAGCACTGAAATGAATATCACGTGTTGTAAAACTGACCATTTGAATGTTATAAATCCGTCTTTTGACAGCTGAAAATAATCGTCTGGGGTTGAAATACAACAGCTATAAATCTGTGCCTCTGTTTGCTTAATGCGCGTGTCTGATGTGTGTGAGTGCGCGCTTTTCTACAGCACGCGCTTTCTCGACCTTGTCAAATGCCGCGATGTTTAACTGTCATTTCGTGTTACCTCACTTACGTACATAAGGGATTTATATATTTTATTGTTTGCTTTAATAATTTATAGGTGTCAATCTAATATATATGTAAGTGATCATATAATTTTTTCATCAGAACCTGATTGTGAGTGTAACCGATAACATCAAAAACAGATTTTCCGCAAACCTTCAGTATAAGAGTGTAATGTTAGCCTAAAGATGACTAAATGTGTCCTTCTTGCTTTTAAAAACTCAGTAAAGAGTTAAAATCGTTGGTTATTTATACACTCATTTGCAAGATGTAAACGATCCAGAAGTAACGTTACTGGTCCGAAAGCACTTCCTGTTTCAGTTTCTTATAATAGACAAACGTTAAACATTTATCCATACATCAAACAGGACATTAAGAACTGCCTCGAATTATCGGTCAAAAATCTCAGTACGTTAACTTCATCACATATGATGTGAATACAAAACTGAAGGGAGATCGATCCGGACCGATGACTGATGCTGAGGTAAGTTACAGTGACATGATGTGATAAGACACACGGTTACGTGGAAAATTACTGCAGTAGTGAATGATGTAATATCAAAAAATAAAACTCGTAAAGTCACAGACATAAATAAAGTGTGATGTTCTGCTTGATTTGACGAGTTTGTGCGGCGAGCTGAAGTGTGCGCGCGCGCCGCTGGTCGTCGCACTCGCGATGGTTTGTGATGGTCCGGACGGAGGGCGGAGCTGCGGGTCTCGCGCCCCCGGTACACACGATCGCTGCTGGGGCGGAAAAGCGTCATTTGAGCACAGAAAACAGACAGAGATAAAGAATCGGAGCGCACGAGCGTCGGATCCCGTTATCGGACGAGAAACGGCTCGAGGAGGAGGGCGCCGAGAGTGATTTTCCTCCGCATAGGGATGGATTTAAACACGGCCAGCAGCCGAGCGGATCGCGTCTCACCGCCGGACCGTCAGTGAAGCATCGTCCGCGCTCACCGAGCGAACCGTGAGTCCGCAGATCCGGTTTGATGAGAACAAAAGCCTCCGTCCGTTCACATTCACCTCCACCGTGACCGATGCAGCGCCTCCTCCATCCGCAATGAACATCTAGAATATCATCAGGCGATGGGTGAGACGATTTCACCTCCACAGCACAGATAGAAAGACAGAGAGAGAGAGAGAGAGAGACAGGACGGGTGGATGGGGATAGATCTTACACAAGCACATCTGTCTGATAACAAAATGACAAGAACCGATGATGTTAACGTGTGTGCTGTTGTTTCCATCAATGATGGTGGTGATGATGATGATGATGATGGTGTCTGGAGTGTTCGTCCTGTCAAACAAATGTCAGACTTTAGCATTTGAATTTGACGTCAGTCACGGTAATGTGTGATTTATTGATGGTGATGTAGTGTTGTGTTGGTGAAACAGGCCTCATACATGCAGTTTGACATCAGATCTCTGTGAAAAAACAATATGACGTCTGTGAATCTCACTCAAAACATCAGAAAGTCAAAGTAAGGTATTAAGACATTTGCACAACTAAAACATCTTTAAGCATCATTGTAGTGTCACAGGTGTAGATGTCACTCGTGACTTTGTGTGTTACTGTGAGTTATTCTCATGACTGTAGTGATGTAGATTAAATCAAAACTTAAAGACGACACTAAACTTGACATCTTCACAGTGACGTTGATGAGTAATGTTTTGCATTACTGTGATGGTCTTATCTGTCGTGAAGATAATGTCTGGATGTGAAAATGGATCCTAATGAAGTGTAAACGTGTTATTTTGGTCCGGACGGATCAGAGAGGATGTGAAGAGTGAGTTCAGGTTGATGTCAGTGAATCTGCTGGTGGTGTGAATGTCTCGACTTTATTCTGTTCTGTTTGCTCACGATGGACTTTGAGTTTCAGCTCACAGGTTACTGACCTACAACACACATAGAGACACGTGAAACACACGCGTGACACACAGAGCAGATGCCGCATGTTGTGTTTCTAAAGACAGTCGCTGACCTCATACGGGGTTTAAGATGACAGACAACAAACATTTAGAGGATTGTAACAGTCAGTCAGTCACAAACATGTGTACGTGCAAATATTATATGAGAAGTCTTGATTAGATTGAATGATTTCACCTGTTTGATCATTGTTCTTATAAATGCATGTTTCTCTTCAACAAAAGCTATGATTTAAGAGGGATGATGATGTCACCGAACACACACTCACACACACACACATGTATGTTTTATAATCTCCATGAGGACAGTCCATAGGTGTAATGAGTTGTATACTGTACAAACTGTATATTCTATCCCCTAACACAACCCCTAAACCTAAATATTGTAGAACTGTTTTTGCATTTTTAGATTTTCAAAAATGTCAAGCTTTTGTGCCCGTGAGGACCTTAATTTGGGTCTCCACAGTGACACGAGTCTCCATGAGTTGGTGTGCATTCAGGTTTAGGTCCCCACTAACATATAAAAAGCAAGTCCACACACACACTCACACACACAGAGACATCTGCTCACTGGCTGTGTTTGTGTTTCAGAGCGACCGGTCAGATGATAGCTTCTGTTTGTTTTTAAGGGTCAAATCATGAGAAATGAAACATTCATATGAGAAATCGATGTTTCTCTGAATTTCTCCTGAGAATGTTTCTCATGTCATGTGTCACACATTTGACTGAGCTGCGCGCTAAACTACTTTCACTTTCATCACAGTCCTACAGCTGGTGATAAGAATTCAGCGACACACATTCTAAGATAAACAACTGTCAAATAACAGCTTCATGACTTTAACATCGGCTGTGAAAGCTGTTTTGTGTAACACACTGATATTGTGTGTGTCAGTGTTTGTGTTTGTGCGCTTACCTCTTAAACACTTCTATGTAACGTCCTTTGAAGTCCAGCTTGCAAATGTCTCCTGGTCCATCTGCTTGATTTATTATCCAACTCGGTGTCCAATATAACAAGGCAAAACTAACACTTCTGTTATTAATGTTCATTAATGTAACCGGTCTGACACCATTAGGTCCAGTGTCACTTCCCTCGCCAAAGTAGGAAAATAACGTGCGATCTCTATCAAAGATTGATGTTTGCACATGTACATGCACTAGCAGACCTCTGTTACACTTTGATCTATCCATGTGTTTAACTGATAATGTGAAGTTGACGCCATTGTTACTGTTTATTGCCAAAAGCCAAAGTTTATGAATACACTTGAACTGAGAGGCTGATATGGTATGGGTGGGACATCTTCACACACACACACACACACACACACACTCACACACACAGCGGGGAACCAATCATGACAGACCGGATCATCTTAACCAATCAGAGTGTTTCGGAAAGAGGGACTTTATATAGACCAGAAGAAATCCAGTCGTTTTGTTAGAAGATGGACAGCGGTGAACAATAGACTTGAAATATGTGTTAAACACCTAAAAATCACAATCAAAGCCTCAAAAACATCAAAGACTGGCTCCTTTAAACAGATATAGCACTCAAAAATGTGAATTCTATGATCATTTATTCACCCTCATGTCATGTCACACCTGTATGTGAGTTTCTTCATCAGAACATTAAAGGACATATTTTGAAAAATGTTGATAATCAAACAACACTGAAGTCCATTGTATGAACACAAAAAAAAACATTTCTCAAAAAAATTGAAAGACAAGATGAGGAGAATAAATGATGACAGAATTACGATTTTTTTTGGCAGAATTATCTTTTTTTATTGAAACACGGTCAGTTTTCTTCCAAAGGTTCAGAGGAAAAGATTCTCAACTGTTTTTGTTTAAATAAAAATCCCAGAGTAACATTACAGTTAAATATATGTTGGGGCATGTGATGCTCTGTAAGCGGTTTGCTTTGTGTGTATCTCTGTCATGTGTGTGTGTGTGTGTCGTGTCACCTTACACTGCTGTGTCCTTAACACACCCACTGTTGCCAAAATGGTGCTGACCTGTTTTTGACCTCTGAGTGTGTGTGGAGCGAGACACTGGCTGGAATGTTCCATTCATGTCTCATCTGAGGGGGGATAATAACACACAAACATCTCAAGAGTTTTTGATACTGGAAACACACAAACACACACACACTCCTCCTGTCGCTGCCAAAAGCTCATCCTTTCCAAACACTCCACATGTTTTCTGGAAAACCCCCAGCCCAATGTTCCAGCGTGATGATTCTCAACATCTGAATCTTAAAAGAGTCATTTCATACAACAGAGACTTCAGTGTCACCACACACGAGCAGGCAGAACACACTTTAATATAACTTTATGATATGAAATTATTGAACTCTCTGATATTTTGCATCATTAGCAGCACAGATCTGGAAATGATTCAAATGTTTAGTCAGATGTCTGGAAGCTTCCGTTCTCTAAACATTAAAACATTCATGTTGAATTGGATTTATTCAGTTCTGCAGTGTGACACAAACTCAACACAAATGACTGTGTTACATTCTTTTATAATTATTGTGTACAGAAACTAGGGCTGTGCGTCTTAAAGAACAATGCAAAATGAGATATCATGCTAAATAATGCAATATTCAATACAATATTTCTTTATTCTAAAATGTATTTAAATTGTTTTTAAATATATTGAAAAATTATATAACCATACGATATTAAAGAAAAATGTGATATACAATTATTTGCTAAATAATGCGATGTGTGATAGAATAATGGTTCAGATTTGTAAAATATATATTTAAAAACTGAAAAATACATATTTTACATTATTTCAGATTTTTGAGCATCTTCCTCACACGTCTCTCTGCTGTCTGCGTCAACCTAAAACTATAAGACTATAGACCACTTCACAAGATATAAACACTGGTCCAGAAGCACGTCTGCTTTCAGTCTATTCATTTCTTTTTATTTTAAATCTCACATATATAGTTGAATCTTCAAGTTAACCGTTTAACAATTTGATTGGGTTAAAAATGTTCAGTTAGTTGCATTTTGTTCAGCCATTGTGTAGTGTTAAAAAACTGAAACAGGAAGTTGGTTTGGACCAGCTCTGGGTCAGCCTTGTTTACGTCATCCAAAGTGGTCTATACCTAGCTTTTAGAATTTTAAGAAAATAATTCTGTAATAGAATTTTTTTCAGTTTGCACATTTGCAATATGTGCGATGTTCACACTCGCCACGCAAAACACAAACACACTCAACAGAGAAAGAGCGGATCACACACACACACACACACACACACACACAGTATAGCTGAAACACTTCTGTTCGGCCTTCTGAGAACTTTACAGAGACAGTCGCTCGTGTGTGTGTGTGTGTGTGTGTGTGTGTATGTGTGTGTTTGACTTCTGGAAAATGACCTGAGTTTCTGCAGAGCCGTTCTCCTGATGAACACTTGTTAGGATTAGTTGTATTGCTTGAAGTATACACTAGATCTGTGAATGTGTTTGCAAATGTCTGCGCCATGTAGGGCTGCAACAACGAATCGATAAAATCGATAAAAATCGATTAGTAAAAAAGTTGTCAACGAATTTCATTATCGATTCGTTGTGTCGCGCGACACGGAGACGTTTGGTTATCAAAAAAAAAAAACTTTATTTGAGCGCGGAGCGAAGTAAACACACTCGGTCTCTCTCGCGCACTGATGCTAGCAGAGTTCGGCGCCTCATATACAGGGCGGAGCAAAAATTAAAAAACGAGCGGAGGAAAGATACATGACGGAGGCAGAGAAATCAGCGCGACCCAAGTCATCATAGGTGCGGGAGCATTTCACACTAAATAAACAGAAAAACTGTGTTAACTACAAAATATGCAAACGCGACATGGCGGGAGCAACGCGGCAATGATCCAGTAACTGAAACTCAAACATGTTGGAGTCTGTGATGAGGAGGAAGGGAGTTCAACAGCAGGTTAAGTCACTACAGAATCCTACTTTTGTTCCGTTTCGAAGTGAAGAACGTAATGTCCCTGGTGCGGATGTTTACTCGTTATCCAGATTGACAAGCATCACAAGTTAGCATTAGCTCGTTAATAACAGTATAATCAGGGGTGGTGTAGTTACTTTGCGCTTTGCATTGTAAGACTAAAAACACGTTTTTATTCACTCGCCTTTTTTGGACCATTCATTTATCAATCTGTTGTCATGTATAGCTACACTGCAAAACTTCCTTAGTAATTTTGTCTAATTTCCAGTCCAAATATCTAAAAAATCTTAAATAAAGATTACTAGACAAGAAAATTAATTGATGCTTAAAACTTCTGTGTGAAATTATATCTCATTAAGATTATTTTTGTACCCCATTGGCAGATAATTTTTCTTGCTTTAAGCAAACAATCACTTAATTTTGAGGTGTTTTTTTTTCAGAAAACAAAAGACATAATTTCTTATGCTTTTTCATGTGTCTAGTACATGTTTCTTTATATAAGATTTGTTTTTAAATTTGGACTGACAACAGGACAAAACAACTAAGTTAGAAAAGCAATTTTTGCAGTGTATATTCTGTGCTTTCTCCCATATAGGTTATTATTGACAAATATATTTGTGTGTGTTGTACTTTTTAATATAATTTTAAAGTTATTTTATAGCTCTTGGTCGTCTTAAGCTTTGTTAAAATGTGGTGTATAAATGAAGCTTGCACTTACTACAATGATGGTAGTAATTGAATGAATAAGCTTCAAGTGAATTTGAGAGAGAGTGTGTGTGTGTGTCAGTGTTTGTCAGTGTGTGCGTCTGCAAAAGTATGTCCGTCTGCGAGTGTCTGTCTGCAGTGTAGTGTAGAGAACAAGTTCTTACATTCAAACAAATCCTGTTAAGTTTTCTGATTTGTATTGTTCTTTAGTTTTTATAAATTATTTATTGTTCTGGCAGCTCAGGTGGCACTTTTATTAAAAAAAAGTCTATATATTTTGCAGATGTAAAGCATACATGTGTATGTTTTTTGTGTTAGTCCATTTTTATTTGATTTTATTATTTTTATAACAGCTCAGGGATGTTCAAGGAGCAACATGCTTGTGCACTTTCTAAAGATTTTAGTTCTGTTTTTGAATAAAGGGTTGGAAATGAATGCTTTTCTTGGTTTTTGTTTTTATCCGATTCATCGATTAATCGAAATTTTTTTTACAGATTAATCGATTATTAAAATAATCGTTAGTTGCAGCCCTAGCGCCATGATGTCAGAGCGTTGCTGTGGGGTTATTACTGGTGTGGTTGTTGGTCTGTTGTTGTGCAGAGTGTTTGTGTGTGTGTGTGTGATGAACAGGCAGATTGAATGAGATCTATTGTACACAACACAGCAGCAGTCTCAGATATGCTTGCACAGAAACACACACACACACACACACACACATTGTTCAAGTTTGGCTGGAGCACTTTTGGTGACACATGACGTGTGACGTCCGTTTCCATGGGAACATACGTAGACACAGCAGGTGATTGGTTTGCCAGTGTGATGTTGCGTCGACCAACTGCCCATAACACCAACTGTTACATTCACAATTTTCACTTTACACACACAAACACACAAACACACAGACACACACAGAATGAGGACTTTGAGTGAAGTACAGTTCATTGAATGTCATTTCTGTCTGATCTGGGCTCGTGTTGTTGTGGGCTGATGTGTGTTATTAAAGTGTGAGTCCTTAGACGTGCTCTTGTGTTATCTTACACAGCACACAATCCTGTTTCCTCTAGAGGCTTCCGCCGGAAATCTGTGTGTTGACGTTCTTGTAATTGTGCAGAAAGTGTATTTTTTTAACTTTCTGTTCAGATCTGAAAGGTCACAGTTGTTGTAAGTTGAGGTTTGTGCATCTCATATCATCTTTATAACAGTGGTTTATACCCTTTAGCTCATTTCTCATTTTGGTTTCTTAATTTTCCATCCAGACACACACATCATTCTCCCTGTTTCTCACGAGTCTGTGTGTGATGTGATATACAGTCACAAACACAATAAATATTACAGACGTGATGTGACGTGAGCTTTTCACTGAAGCCCCTCTGCAGAAAACATGTCGACACTGAAATCTGAGATGGAAAGAAAAAACAAATTTCAAAATAAAAGTCACAGGAATCTAAAAATTGAACAGACAGGAAACCTGCACAATGCAAAAATGGCATGTAGTCATAAAAATGGGATTATTGATTTGGATTCATTTGCTGTAAGAATGCAGGATTAAATTCAGACTCAGTTTGGTCGGGCAGTCAACACAAGCCAGTGCTGTATAAAACTGTAATGTTTTTTTACAACAACAAAAATTATGACACAAAGATATTGATTTGACATTACAAACTGAAGAAAATCAGATGACTGTAAGATTATAATTAAACGGTTGTTTTCACAGAAATATAAAGTTAAGGGTCATGAACATCTTCCATTTCTTGTCGGGGTCCTGATGATACTGTGAGTTTATTGTGTGATAACACACGGCTGGATCACGTACATGATCCCACTTGATTAAATGACTGGACACAAATATTATTTCAGTTGTTACCGATACAAACCTCCTGTGAGAAAAAAAGGTTTCTGTTTTCTTTACTAATTCTAATTCTAACCTTTTTTGATTAAAGATTACAAGTACACATGAATAAGAAAAATATATAATTATGTGCAGGGATAAATCATTTATATTAAATACTACAACACTGTGTAAAACAAATAGAATGGTCCTCTTTCATTTCATTTTGACTTTAAGCAAAGACATGACATTCAAATAAAACGAACATGAGTTTGATTGAATCATTTGTAAATGTTATCTCATATTTTATATTAATAATGAAGCATATGTAGTGTGAATTTACTGTAAGTAAATAGTTTGTAAGGTTAAGATGAGTGACGTGTTATCAGTTTTGAGCGGTTAATCAAGTAATCCAGAGAGAGACGTGTGATGAAGAGAACATGATGTCTTGATGTGTAAAACAGACCATGTCCAGATGTCAGATGTGATAGCTGAAGTGATTCTTATAACATTAAACTGAAGATTTCACCATTCATGTGCAAAGGTTCATCTGGTTGGCATGCTCATTTCACCAGATGTCGTAACTTCTTTCTCAACTGTCAGCGGGTCAACAGCAGCTGTGTATTCTGATGAAATACTGTAGAATATTACACAATAGTACTGAGATTTAACATTTATTTCCTTAGTAAATGATGCTGGATAATGGATTTTTAATTTTCACTGACATGTTTTATCTCAGATAACCTGTTAAAGATCACCATGATGTTGGTAACTGCTGAGCCACGTGTTTACTTCAGTCTTCTGTCAATAGATGATTGTTTTAGGTAAAAGTGTCTGATGTGACCCGAGCCATCTCTATTCTCAGAAACAGACATGCCAGCTGACACAGTAATGTTGTGACGATGTACCTGGACCTGCCCTGGGCTATTTATTCTGTTATTATTCTTTAGTGTAAACTTTATGTTAACATTTCTTTGAAATTGTGTAGTGTAATGCAGTGTAAGTCGCTTTGGATAAAAGCGTCGGCCAAATGCATGAATGTAGTGTCAGAAACTTCCATTGCCACATTGGACATTGCAATACAAACGCTGTATGCGTGAACATCCAAACTACTCCGCTTTACGCATGTTTATATAGAAAATGATGATAAAGTAGTGATGCGGCATAGAAAGATGCTTTCTGTGTGAATGGCCAGTCAAAGTGCAACAGTGAAAAGGGACCTCACTGAAATAGTTTTGCCGCGGTACGTTCTGCACGTTGTTCAAGCGACACACACTGGTAATGTGGTATGTTAAAAATTCATATCATAACAAAAATACACACCAGTTTTCGGTATGAACCGGCAGATTGGCTAGCACTCAATTGAGATTATATGAATGCTTTGGGCCTCTCTTCCTTTAGGTCATTGTGACTGTTAGAAGGGACCCTTTAACATTATGTTCCAAAACAATTTAGGCTAGCGCACTGTAGCCTTGAGAGCCTGTGTGTCTGTGTGTGTGTTTGTGTGATTGTATTGTTTTCCAGGTAAGTGAGAATGAGTGGAAAGTCACAAGATGGACATAGCACTGGAGACTTAATGACCTTTTAATATGTCTTTGCATATAGGCCTGTCATTTTTTATCATCTTTAGGACTAAATGTCCTATCCCATGACTTTAGTAGTCTTTGAAGGTGTTGTGTTTAAGTGAGATAACCAAGTTTGTGAGCTTGATTTATCTAAGTGTTGACGTAATTAGAAACCTCTGTTAGCCTAAATATCACTGTATTTCTAGTGTAAGGCAGGAGGGCCGGTGGAACTCCTGGAGAGTGCTGAAGCCGAGTTCTGCTGGCAAAACTACAAACTATTTTTCTTCAATACATTTTCTTCGATTGATCGTGTCCTGACTCTTTGTCTTCATTCGTCATAACTGGTCTACGAGTCTTTTATTGTGAACCCCCTACAGTATAGCTTGGCCCCACTATCAACATGGTATGACCCGCCAGAATAAATAAGGACAACTATTGCCCCGCCCTCTTTTAATAGGAGATACCAGTCCAGGAAGTGAGTCTGCCACATGACATGTAAGATGACTTATTCACATATACTACAGAATAAATCCCTTATAATCTGTGATTGTGTTGTTTTACTGCTTAAAGCAACCGTTTTCTTTGTTAAGGGAGTCTAGTGCCCTTATGTCTGTCAACTCGTTGTGAGATTGCTTTCCATTTTTTCGCACCTCTTTTTCCATCAATTAAACACGTTTTTAGGCCTATAATCAGTGTCTTCTGAGCCTTCCTACCACCTCCCTTAACCCACACGAGACACATTCAATGAGGCAAATGAGACTTTACAGGAGTGCATGGTTTGAGTGATTTCTGATCAGTTGTTGCTGTCATTTCCAACTCTTTGAATACAAATCACTTCTGATGTCCTGTTCAGTGCTGTGTGTGTGTTGATTTAGTGTGTAGTTTGGCTAATCCCGCTGTGATGACTGCTGCTGTGTGATGTACGCCCACAGCGACGAGTACATCCTCAACAGATACACCTGTTTCAGGTATACACCTAACTCCATGGCCGCTGGTGTGGGCCTCCATCCTCACACTCCGCCTCAAAGTAAAAAGGAATAAACGCTGTGAGAACTTCCACCCCACGCTCCCATGCACACACAGAGAGAGAGAGAGAGAGAGAGAGATAAAGCTGCATCTTCTATTATTCTATTTCCACATCACAAAATGATGACGACACAAATCCATGAGATTTGACAGGTAGATCTCGTTTTTGCATTTGTTTCTTTTCTTCTGATGTTGTGGTTGCGAGAAACTCAATTGTTATCACACAGCAGCCGTCATCACAGCGGGATTAGCCAAACTACACACTAAATCAACACACACACACGAACACACACACACACAGCACTGAACAGGACATCAGAAGTGATTTGTATTCAAAGAGTTGGAAATGACAGTAACAACTGATCAGAAATCACTCAAACCATGCACTCCTGTCAAGTCTCATTTGCCTCATTGAATCATTTTTTATTTTGTGTGGTTTGAGACTCATTGACAGCCAGACATTAATAAAGACAACACGTATGACCAACAACAGAATAAACAAACAAAACTCATTCAAATGAGTCAAATATCAACAAAATACCATCTGAGAGACGACAACTTAAGCAATTCACTTCAGCAGCACGACAACGTTGTGATAAAATCACACAGACACACATCACAGTGTGGAACTGCTTCACCTCTCCAAACACAATAATAGTGTCGGAATGCGTCTCGTGTGGGTTAAGGGAGGTGGTAGGAAGGCTCAGAAGACACTGATTATAGGCCTAAAAACATGTTTAATTGATGGAAAAAAAGAGGTGCAAAAAAAGGAAAACAATCTCACAACGAGTTGACAGACATAAGGGCACTAGACTCCCTTAACAAAGAAAACGGTTGCTTTATGCAGTAAAACAACACAATCACAGATTATAAGGGATTTATTCTGTAGTATATGTGAATAAAGCTGTCGTGATCTTCGTGAAAGGGTTAGTTAGGTTGGTTGGCCAATTGATTGAGAGCAGCGTGTGGGTAAGTGGTGTGTTTTGTGTTATTTCCCCGCTGGTTTCGCTTTCAACAAGAGTTGTTGTTTCCAATGTACCACCGTTCTTTCCAAATGGTGAAATTGAACGAGAATTACTTCGGTTCGGAAAGCTTGCTAGCGAAATAAAATTGATTCCGCTAGGTTGTAAGAATCAAGCGCTGAAACATGTGCTTTCGTTTAGATGTCAGGTGTTTATGTTTACAGATGCACCGTCTTTGGATATTTCCTTTCGAGTAGAGCATGAAGGAACGTCTTGTATGATTTACGTGAATACTGAAAGTCCGAAATGTTGTCAGTGTGGAAATATTGGACATTAGAAACAAGGTCCCCCCCACAAAAAGCAGGTTTAAAGAAACGAATGCTAACACAACCGAGATTGTTTCACCAATAGTGGAAGCACAAGCTGTTGATCAAAGAGATCTGGAAGAATGTGGAAATGTAAATGATGAGGTTGTGTGTACAAGGGAAGAAAGTAAAATCAGCGAAGTATCTGAGGCTACGTGTGCATCTGAGGTTGTTGTTAAGAGTATCGTAAGTGACAATTGCCTTCCTGATTCACAGGAGGAAGGAAAGGAACATATAATGAGAAGGAAGGAGCCGGTGATGATGATGAAGACGATGATGAGGAGGATTATGATGAAAATTTATCGGAGATGTCAGATTTTTCTTCTCAGGGAGGAGATGGTCAGTTGTATACTGTAACGGAAATAAATGAATGAAAAGACATTCGGTCAGACAGTTGAGGTGAAAAGACATTTTCCTGATATTGATCAATTCATTACCTTGGCTGTAAAAATACAGAGATCCGCAGGTTTTGATGAACTCAATAAAAGGAAAAGGTTCAGACTAAAGAAAATTGTGACAAAATTAAAGAAAGGAAAAGGTGTGACTAAAGTACGTGTACCAGTTTAATGGCACAAGGGGTATGTTTTCCGTTCCATCTTAAACTGTCCCCTCTTTATGTTTTCCTGTTTTTTTTTTCATTTTCCTTACTTTTTTTATGGAGAGTCTAAAAATAGGATCTTTTAATATTAATGGAGAGAGGGATAAAAATAAAAGGGCTGTTCTATCTGAATAAATTCAAGCTAAAAATATGAATATAATTTTTTTACAAGAAACACATAGTGTTGTGATGAATGAGGTAGAATGGAAAATTTGGTGGGAAGGAAATATTTTCTTTAGTAATGGGTCTAATGTAAGTGCGGTATTGTAATTTCATTCACAAAAAATATTAATATGAAAGTAATTTATTTATGTGAGATTGAAAAAGGTTGAGGTTTAGCAGTTCAAGTTGAAATAATGGGTCTAATTTTTGTATTTATTAATATATATGCCCCAAATAATGGAGCGGAGAGGATAACCTTTTTAAAAAAAGTAAATGATAGTTTAAAGGTCTTTGATAAGGATGACAGTTTGGTTTTGGGTGGTGATTGAAATTGTACCCTAGATCTTACCATGGATAGAAATGGAGAAGAACCATATCCTCCTTCTGCAAGCGTTTTAGGTAATATCATTGGAGATTATGAATTACTTGATGTGTGGAGAGAACAACATCCAAAAATAAAACAGTGTTCATGGATTAAAGTTTCAAGTCAACACTTTAGTGCAGCAAGACTAGAAAGGTTTTACATAAGTAAAAATAAGAGTAATTACAGAGCATTTTTTGGTTTTAATTGAATTAAGTTTAAAGAAATAAAGAAGTTGTAGCTTTTATTGGCATTTCAATATTAAATTGTTGTACGATGTGACCTTTTGTGAGAAATTTGAATTATTGTGGAATAACTGAAAGGAACGAAAGAATGATTATTATTATATTGTGCAATGGTGGGAAGTGGGAAAAACCCCAATTAGATTGTTTTGTCAAAATTATACTGCTCATAATAATAGCTTAATAAAAATCAAAATTAGTTAATTGGAGAGAGAAATAGAACAAATTGAAATGAATGTAATTAATAGTAACATGGAAAATATGGGATGGTTGGAAAAGAAAAAGAAGGCCTTGGGGACTCTTCTCCATGAACATCCAAAGGGAGCTACAATTAGAGCTCGTTTTGCTTCTTTAAGAGATATGAATGCTCCTAGTTCTTTCTTTTTTAAACTGGAAAAAAAAGAAATGGAAAGAAAACAAATGATTTATTTAAAACACCTAGACAGAACTTTTACAACTGATCAAAAGGAAATAAGTATGCTTGCAAAGAAATTTTATGATGAGTTGTTTAGGGCACTTAAAGTGTTATACGCCAAGTATGGAATTTTTATTGAATGATTTGCCTAAATTAAATGACAAACAGAGAGTGGAGTTAGACTCCAAAATAAAAATGGAGGAACTGTCTGAAGCAGTAAAACAACTCTCTCTTGGTAAAGCCCCTGGTATTGATGATGCAGAATTCTATAGAAACTTTTGGAGGATACTTAATGAAGACATGCTGGAGGTATATAAAGTATCTTTTGAAAAAGGAAGATTTCCTACTAGTTGTAAAAGGGCTGTGCTTTCATTGTTACCCAAAAAAGGGGATCTTGGTCTTTTAAAAAATTGGAGACCCGCTGCTCTGTTGGCACAGACTATAAAATTCTTGCAAAGGTTTTCTCAAATTGTCTGAAAAAATATCTTATTATGGACAACCTTTTTCTTTTAAGTGATGTAATTGATCTTGCATATATGGACAATCAAGATATTGGGATTTTATCAATCTATCAAGAGAAGGCTTTTGATAGAGTAGACCATTAATATTTGTTTTTAATACTATAAAGGCTTTTGGAATTGGAGAGTTTTTTCTGTCTGCAATAAAACTCTTGTATACAGGGGCATCAGTACTGTTAAAAGTGGGAAGTGGACTAAGTCAACCAGTCTTCATAAATAGAGGTATTCGAACAAGGATGTCCTTTGTCAGGACAACTATATACTTTGGCAATCGAACCTCTGCTCTGTCAAATGAAGAAAAACATACATGGATTTTTTGTGAAGGGTTTGGAAGAAAAGCCTTTTAAAGTGTCTGCATATGCAGATGACATAACCGTTTTTATTAAAAATGAAAATGATGTCAAAGTGTTAAAAGAAAGCTTACTTCTATATGAAACAGCTTAATCTCCAAGGTTCAATTGGAGCAAAAGTAAGGGTTTTATTATTGGAGATTGGAAAGAGAGACCTCCTCCAGTACTCCCAGGTGGAGTTAAATGGGGAAAAGAAGGTTTGAAATTTCTTTGGGTATACCTAAGGGAGGAAACATATATGAAAAAGAACTGGGAGGGTATTGTGCAAAAAGCATCAGAAAAATTGTCAAGATGGAAGTGGGAGCTACCTCAATTATCATATAGGGGAAGAGTTTTGGTAATGAATAATTTAAATGCATATATTTTTTGGCACAAAATGACTGTTTTAAATCCACCGAATGGAGTTGTCTGCGCAATTCAGAGGAAGTTGATGCATTTTTTTTGGACTGGATACCATTGGACAAAGGCAGCTATGCTTTATTTGCCAGTCAACAAAGCAGGACATGGACTAATCGAATTATGACCTTGTCAAAGCACAAGATTAAATATAAACATGCACAAATACAGATTAAGATAAAAGGAAGATAGAATAAAATTAAAAGTCTATAAGTAAAAATCTATATATATATACATCTCAAAATAAACAGAAAGAGTTTTAATTAAAGTTCTCAATTAGGGTGATTGTGTCAGTTTGTGTGTGTTGTCCTGTCAGTGTTGTTTTGTGTTGTGCTGGTTGTTCTTTGGTCGTGGCAGGACTTGACATATCTTGCAGCAGGTTTGAGCTTCTTGACTTTTCTCCCAGTATGTATGAGATCTTGTCCTTTTGTTGAAACTGGTCAAAGTCTTTGTGTAAGTTTGTAAACTGGGGGAAGAATGTTTCTCTGATGTGTGTGTAGTTGGGACAGGAGAGGAGAAAGTGCAGCTCTGTTTTCACTTGTTTGTGTGTGCAGTGTGGTCTCAGTAGCTCTTCTCTTTGGTGTCCATGTCTGTGTGTGTCTTCCATTTCTACCTTGAGCTGGTCATCAAAAAGTCTGTACATTCTCGACACTTTTCTTAGAGTAGGGTCTGATACACTTGTGAGGTATTCTGACACTTTATATTCTCTCTTTAATGACCAACAGCATTCCAATTGACTTCTGTCGAGAGTTTGAGATACTTATCTTTTTGTGTTTTTCTCATTGTGTTTAGTCTGGCTGGGGTTTGGGGTCGGTTGGTTATGTTTTGAGTTGTAGAGTTAGTTCTGAGATCAGCTGGATGAAGGGTTCAACTCTTGATGGCTTAAGGCTTTGTGATTCTTAAGGTGACTGGAGATTCTTTGGTGATGTTTGGAGTTTTTCACTGTATCCGTAGAATGTTTTTACACATTTCTGTTCACAGAGACTCTATTGGGTGCTTGTCCCATTTGGTTGGTGAGAGGACCGCAAACCTCACATCCATACAGCACCATTGCTTCTAGAACTGATAGGATTATTTTCAACCACATTCCAGTTGGGATGTCACTTTTGATATTCTTTTTGATGGCATAAAAAGCTCTTCGTGTCTTGTCTCTCAGGTCATTCACAGCCTTGTTTAAGTTTCCATCCATCCATCCATCCATTTTCTTCCGCTTCATCTGGGGCCGGGTCACGGGAGCAGCAGTCTAAGCAGGGATGCCCAGACTTCCCTCTCCCTAGACACTTCCTCCAGCTCTTCCGGGGGGACACCGAGGCGTTCCCAGGCCAGCCGGGAGACATGGTCCCTCCAGCGTGTGCTAGGTCGTCCCTGGGGTCTCCTCCCGGTGGGACATGCTCGGAACACCTTTCCGGGAAGTGGTCCAGGGGGCATCCGGAAAAGATGCCCGAGCCACCTCAGCTGGCCCCTCTCGATGTGGAGAAGCAGCGGATCTACTCTGAGCTCCTCCCGAGTGACCGAGCTTCTCACCCTATCTCTAAGGGATCGGCCAGCCACTCTGCGGAGAAAGCTCATTTCGGCCGCCTGTATCCGTGATCTTGTCCTTTCGGTCATGACCCACAGCTCATGACCATAGGTGAGAGCAGGAACGTAGATTGACCGGTAAATCCTTCACCACGACGGACCGGTACAGCAACCGCATTACTGCAGAGTCTGCACCGATCCGTCTGTCATTCTCCCGTTCCATCCTTCACTCACTCGTGAACACGACCCCTAGATACTGGAACTCCTCCACTTGAGGCAGGAACTCTCCACTAACCTGAAGCGAGCAAGCCACCCTTTTCCGACTGAGCACCATGACCTCGGATTTAGAGATGCTGATTCTCATCCCAGCCGATTCACGCTCGGCTGCAAACCGTCCCAGTGCATGCTGGAGGGTTTAAGTTTCCAATATTACTAATGTTTATAGCAAGATATGTGTAGTTCTGTGTGTGTTCTAGGGGCATGTTGTGTAGTTTGAAACTGAGATGTTGGTTTTGGCGCCTGGGGCTTTTTTGTTATATTATGATTTGAGTCTTTAAGGTGAACTGATAGGGTCCATGTTTGACAGAAGGTGTGCAGGGGGTCTAGATGTTGCTGTAGACCCTCTTCTGTGGCTGACGGCAGCACCAGATCATCTGCTAAGAGAATTCATGTCACTTCAGTGTCTAGTAAGGTGGGAGCGGGAGCAGGTGACTGTTCTGGAGCTCCAGATAATTCATTCATGTAAATGTTAAATAGTGTAGAACTCAAACTACAGCCCTGTCTCACTCCACGACTCAGGGAGAGAAAGTCTGTGTGCTTGTTCCCAATCCTAACTGCTAATGTGTTATTTGTGTAGATTGATTTGATGATGTCGTAGGTCTTTCCTCCGATGGTACATTGAATCAACTGAAGAAAAGCCCCTCATGCCAGATTGAGTCAGAAGGGTTTTTGAAGTTGACAGAGCATGAGAAGACCTTTCTCTTAGTTTGGTTGTTTTTTTGTAAATTAAATGATTTCATGTGCGCTATTTTGGTTGGAAATCGATGTGGCATTTTCTCAGGATGTTTCAGTCCTTTAGATACTGGAGAAGTCTGCTGTTAAGAATGTTACACAAGAGTTAACTAGGTTGCAGTTAACACAAATTCCGCGGTAATTATTGGGGTCGATTTTGTCTTTGCATGTATGGATTGGAGTTATGGGACCTTGGTTCCAGATTCTGGAAAATATACGTATACTAAGGGTGATATTAAACAATTTAAGAATGGTGAATAGTCTCCAAGAATAGTCTCTCTCTCCCTCTCTATCCCTCTCTCTCTCTTTACACATCCTCTCTCTCTCTATTTCTGTTTCTTAATCCATATTCAGACAAGCAGTGAATATTGATATCAGCTTTACAGAAATGAATTTAAAGTGGAATATTCAAAGTTGGGGGGCACGGTGGCTTAGTGGTTAGCACGTTCGCCTCACACCTCCAGGGTTGGGGGTTCGATTCCCGCTTCCGACTTGTGTGTGTGGAGTTTGCATGTTCTCTCCGTGCCTCGGGGGTTTCCTCCGGGTACTCCGGTTTCCTCCCCTGGTCCAAAGACATGCATGGTAGGTTGATTGGCATCTCTGGAAAAATTGTCCGTAGGGTGTGAGTGCGTGCGTGAATGAGTGAGTGTGTGTGCCCTGCGATGGGTTGGCACTCCATCCAGGGTGTATCCTGCCTTGATGCCCCATGACTCCTGAGATAGGCGCAGGCTCCCCGTGACCCGAGGTAGTTCGGATAAGCGGTAGAAAATGGAATGGAATGGAATATTCAAAGTCTCATTTGTTGTTACTGAGCAGTTTCATATTATGCTTTAATAAATTTTTTATCTCTGTGTCTTGTGTTTGTCAGGATGAAAATGAGACGTCACAGAGTGTTCTTGATCTGTACGGTGGGGCTGTGTGTCATCTCTTTCCTGCACTACTATAAAGCCCTACACTATGTCTCCCTGCTGAGGGAGCTGTCCGCACCCTACCCCAACATCAAATCCTTCATCATGGTCACAGGATTCTTCTGGAAGGAGGGCGCCGCTCCTCTGTCCAGCGCTTCTCCGGAGGAAGGCCCTCCTCTGGTCCAGCGGATGTCGGAGAGTAAGAGTCGTGAGGGCGGAGGAGGACAGTCGGGACGAGAACAAGAAGCTCCACCGCCGTGGAGGAGACCTGAAGATCTGCAGCACAGGAGCTCCGTCACCACAGAGGTACAATCACTAGTGTCACTTCACTAAATGTCTGCTGTAAACTTGCATCAATACTTCTTATACAAACACCACAAATAGAAGGAAAGTACTTTTTTCAGAACACACAATTGATCAAACGTGAACGAGCAGACATACATTTAACATTATAATGAAGCAAATGATATTGAAACAGTCACTCAACGTTTTTCTGATCATGCGTTGTGCTGTTTGTTCAGGTTCACAAGGGAAATTTGGTCACCTGGCAACCCAGCAGCCCGACCAACCACAAGCCTGATCCACACAGAGGTCCCGTCATAGCCGGAGTGAAGAAATCCCAGTCAAAACAAACATCGACTCCAGACCCGCTGCGCTCTCTGGGCAACCACCACCGTCGTGTCCACCCCCTCAAGGAAGACCGCACCCCGTATTTCGCTCGCACCAAAGCAGGCGCTCTGTGCTTCCGTAAGGGCATGGAGATGGCGCCCCCTAAAGAAGAGGCTTTGAGAGCGAGACCTACAGTGGCCAGAGTGGGTCAACGGGGAATTCTGCAGATGCCCGACAACACCAAGACTCAAGCCAAATCCATGGAGGAGTCGGGTCCCGCTCGAGGTAAACCGAAGCACGGCAAGCGTCTGGTGAAGTGCGTCTGTCAGGCGGGGTGGCACGGCCCTTACTGCGGAGTGCCAACCATGGTATATCACTCGAATCTGCCCACTAAAGAGAGACTGATGCCCCGCAAGACCCCCCGGCGCGTGATCAACGCCATCAACGTCAACCACGAGTTCGACCTGCTGCACGTGCGCTTCCGCGAACTCAGCCAGGCCGTGGACCTTTTCCTGGTGTGCGAGTCCAACTTCACAGCATACGGCGAGAGAAGGCCGCTGAGGTTCCTGCATTTGCTGCTCAACGGGACCTATGATTACGTGCGTCACAAGATCCTCTATGTCTTCCTGGACCACTTCCCCGACGGCGGCCGTCAGGATGGATGGATCGCCGACGACTATCTGCGCACGTTCCTGACGCGCGACGGAATGTCACGAGTGGCCGGCTTGCGGTCGGACGATGTCTTTCTCATCAACGACGCGGATGAAATTCCGGCTCAGGAAGGAGTTATTTTCCTCAAGCTGTTCGACGGCTGGACGGAGCCGTTCGCCATCCACATGCGGAAGTCGCTGTACGGGTTCTTCTGGAAGCAGCTGGGATCTCTGGAGGTGGTGTCCGGCTGTACCGTCGGAATGCTGAGGGATGTCTACGACAACGACGGCATTCGGCTTCGCCGGCGGGAGTACTACACCATGTCAGGATTCCGAAAGTATGAGAATGACACGGGCCACATCTTGGTGCAGTGGTCCATCGGAAGTCCCTTCCATTTCGCGGGCTGGCACTGCTCCTGGTGCTTCACGCCGGAGGGCATTCACTTCAAACTCATTTCGGCTCAGAACGGAGACTTCCCTCGCTGGGGAGATTACGAGGACAAACGGGACCTCAACTACATCCGGGAGCTGATCCGGACAGGGGGCTGGTTCGACGGCTCGGTACAGGAGTACCCACCTTCGGACCCTAAGGAACACATGTACGCCCCCAAATACATGTTGGATCATTTCGATCAGTACTGGTACTTGCTGGCGAACCCTTACGCCAGACCGCTCAAGCTGGGAGGGCCGTAGAAACGGCACTCGGAGAGGATGAGCTGATTCTTTCCTCTCTCCATCCCCACACGTCAGCAACCTTCACAAAGAATTCTAATCTTTCTGTTCTGGTAGATGTTTACATGAATCGTTTCCAGCATTCTTTCAGAGACTCTGATAAGACACTTCATGTGTGTTCAGTGTAAAATGTCCAGCTCTGTGTGCGTGTGCGCGTGTGATCTGATCTTGCTTGCACTTCAGAATCAAGAGAAAAACATTGTTGGGGTTGTGCTTGTATATTCCTCAAGATTCAAACGTTCTCTTCCCGAGCCAGAAACAAATCTTTGTGTATCATTCAGAATCAAGCTGTGGATGAGAGAGAGAGAGAGAGAGAGAGAGAGAGAGAGAGAGAGAGAGAGAAGCTGAGCTCTACTATCTTCTGCTTGAGCTTTAAACAGAGAAAACTGTTTATACTGCAAACACACACAACTGTTCATTCCAATATTCTCAAACTGTTTGAATTTCTTTTAAATCCATTTTAGGAGGAACATCTGAGCTTAAATTGAATTTAAACACCACTGGGAGATAAGATTTTAGTCTGGATGAGAGAATGATGAACTGTATGAGTTTGTCATTGGTGTTGTACAGATCAGATCGGATCTCAGAAGAGCGTCAGATCATTCTTTCTTTAGGGAGAGTTATCACATTTACATGTATATTACAACATAAACGTTATGTGGCCACAACTTAACTTCCAGTAGACCTCCTCAAAGAATCAATAACTGTTGAGTAGTTCATTTAATATAATTAATATACAATAAAATATAAGTTAAAGAATTAAACCCAGACTAGGAGTTTGCGTCTTGCCAGCGCGTGTGTCCGAGGAATCCGTGTATGTGATGATGTTTCAGTTGCTCAATGTCTGACATCATATATGAGAATATTCATGCATGCGTCTAATGTTGTGTTCAGACCAAACGCGAATAGCGCGAATGAATCGCGCTATTCGCGCGTAGTTGGACGCTTGAACATTTTAGTTTACTCGCTTCATTCGCGCGTCAAATTCACTTTATTGCACACGCGAATTCGCGTCATGGGAGGGGCTTCTGCAAGGCGGCTCCAGTCCCATATATATATGTGACGGAACGAACCACACATGCGGGCTTCGAACCGGGTCGGTTCTGCACGGGAGTCGGGCGCTCTAGCGAGGAGGCTAAAGACCGCAGTCTTTGAGGTCACCGCAGAGGAGTGAGCTTTACATACTTGCTCAGCACTTCACTGGCTTGACTCTGTTACATTTATATATATTGCTTAAATTGTGTAAAGATCTTTTTTGACAACTTGCCCGATTGTCCGACCTCCTCACTCACTTTCTTCCAAGCAAGATCCTTTTTATTTCTGTTTCGATAAAAGTAAGATGTATCGTACAGCTCTAGGTATCCACATACAGCAACGATGATTTTGTCCTCCATGGTCGTTTGGGATTTCTGCCTCCCCTCGCAACATCATAATCACCTGACTGCCAGAGCAAGCATCTGATTGGCGCTAAACGCTCAATTCGCGCGATTCCCGGCGCAAGTAGGTCTATCGCGTCTTTGCATTGACATAACATGTAAATCACTCGCGCTTGACGCGCCATTCGCGTTTGGTCTAAACACAACATCACAGTCTGAGAAACAGACATATATCTGATCTGATCTGATCTGATCTGATCTGCAACAGTTGAATGTGAGAATGTAAAACTGCTCTGAGGTCAGTTAGTTTGCAGTATAATTCAATTTATTTATATAGCGCTTTTCACAATGTGCATTGTTCCAAAGCAGCCTTACAGGTGCAAATCAGAAAAAAACACTGTAAGGTAAAACACAGCACAGTGCATGGTGTTTACAGAACAAGCAAGATCATTCTTATAAATAATATCTTAGAAATAAATAGATAGATGCAGTCTTCCGGTGAGCAAGCCAACACTGCCCTGATGAGTATTAACTCTATATATTTTGTGTTCGGATGTAAATCCACATGACCCACAGCAGGTTCACCTTCTATTTCCAGTGAATCAACCACAACATCACTTTTAGATTGACAAGATGTTAATATGTGCGGTCATGTTGTTATGTTCCATATTATTGTGGAATTTTGTCTAATATTTGACTTCATATAGTGAACACCTAACAGTCTCTCTCTCTCTCTCTCTCTCTCTCTCTCTCTCTCTCTTTCTCTCTCGTCCTGGACTTATTGTCATTTTTGTTTTGTGCTGTTGTAAATGTTGTTGCTGTTTACATTATTTATCTAATTTATTACTCTCCTGATCTGTGTAGAAAAGGGAAGATTGTTCTGTCGATGAAGCCGTCCTCTTACTTTAAATTTCTATCTTTTTTGACCACAGACCCTTTACAGCTCATTTATGTTCGGATTTCAGAGGTTCACTCAAATATCTGGACCATATTCTCTTACGATCTTATTACAGTAAACCTGCGGGAGAGGGAAATCTTATTCAGATCGCTTCACATCATTCAGCGCGAGGCTATGAAAGATCCGCGCATGCGCACGGACTGACGCGCAGTCGGAGGCGTGTGTCGTCAGATTTGCATAAGCGCTCTTGTGAACCTGAGAATCACGCATCTATAATATCATCGTCAATGATGAGTTTTATAATGACGTAACACGTCAACGTAAATACACAAAGATGTCAAATAAATGAGCGTATGGGAATCAGAGACGTGTGAATATGATGGAGATGTTTCAGCTATAGGTGAAGAGATGTTATCACATGTGCACTGTTTCTCTTTTATTAAAAGATCTTGTCTTTGTCTTGATGGGATAAAATCTTCACAACGCTCAGATCAATGTCATGAAATGATGCACTGACATAAACATCAACGCTGGTGTCAATATCACGATGTTCACTTAATCTTCTTTCATGTATAGATGACATAATTCCTGCGATGAACGAGAGAAAAGAGTGAAAGTACTCGAGCAGATTTTTCTCCTCCACTGCTGAGGAGAGCAGAACACGAAATGACTTTATACAATCCTTTTGTTTTGTGCATATGAATGGATATATGTTAATCTTGAAAACATTAAAATAACAAATTCTATGACAAAGAACTATAATAAATTAATTTTTAAAAAGTCCTATACGTCATGCCTCACGCGTTTTTCTGTGACAGGGCTGTACTGTGAGTATTAGTTTGAATGGTTTGTGTAGTGCTTGAAGCGATAATCCTCATCCGTTAAGTGATAGACTGACGTTACATGAAATCATTGTGTGTTTGTGAGAATACATCACAACACAAAGACATGATGCAGTTCACGTGTGTGTTAATGAGCTCTCACTAATGAGCTGTGTGGATGTGCGCGCGCACTAGAGGGCAGTGTGTGTCTGTGCGCGTGCTTACTGCGGATCTAGTCTGTACAAATGACAACGTACAGATCTTGTGTACGTAAAATACACACTAAATGAAAACAAGTCATTTCTTAGCCATTTTGTATCTGAATTCAATGGACAAAAATATAAACACACAACAGAAGAATTATGTACATATGAAAAGTTAGGTTCGATTTTTTATAATATAACCATGTTTTTATTGTGTTTTATAGTTTTAGTTAGCTGTATTTTTCGAGCGATTATGTCTTAAATCAAAGCAAACTGACTGCAGTTTGATTGAAATTAATTGGAATGCGAAATAAAAAACGTGATTTTTGAGTCGTCTCATATAGGAACCAAACTCTTCAAATATCAACATAAGATGATCAGCACCTGCTTATATAATGACATCACCAGTTATTATTGAATACTGAATCACATCAACATCTGATGAACTCAAGAGTAAAATCTTTCATTTTATGTTGTTTTCATCATGTGTGTTTTCACAAGACGATCACTGACAGATTCACATTTACAACATTTGGTGATTCTGCAGTCTGAACTTCATGTAATTGTTAGCCGACGCTTTTATCCAAAGTGAAACACCGTCTCAAAAAGATCTGAGTAAATTTATGTTTTTCTTATAATGTTCTAAAAGGGCTGAGAAACAGACATCTAGGCGACAGCATCAACTCATATTCAGGTAACGTGGGTTTTTGGTTTTTGTGTTCACCTGGCATAAAACTATGTTTGAAATGATAAAACTGTTACAGTTTTTTACAGACGCTAGGACACATTTCTCAATACTTAGGTCACTTTGCAAAACTCTTCCCACAGTTCTCCTAACCAACTTTCAGCTTGGCAAAGCAGTTCCTTTCACATTCAAAATGCTCTACAACTACCAAAACACTTTATTCAGGTCTCAAATCAACTCGTTCTTCCAGAACACTAGCAAAGGTTAACAGCCGACAAACACACTTTCTCACCCACAAAACAATGACCTAAAAAACACTAACAACATGTAGCATTATACAATGTTTTCTTGTGTATAACAAGGCCACACCTCTGGTTACATTTCACTGCAATATATGTTACTGGAATGAATCAGACATGATGCAGAATTCGTCAATATTTTATGTCGTTTATTATTTTTTTTGTTTTTGCACTGAGTAATTCCAAAATACAAGAATTTGTATGCACACCATCCACTGATACAGATACAATAGTAATGCTAATCTACTCGGTCTTCTCCATTTGGCCACAGGTTCTCATCCACATCACATCTTATGTCATCTAGGGCAATACACCTTCTGTAATGTGCAACTCAGTCAAATGCCCTTGCAGAATACAAGTTACCTGTTGGTTTGCCGGAGAACTCTAACAATAGATGTCACTGTAGAGCGTTGCAGATTTGGCTGCACTCTCTTACCAGCTTCTCTCATTGAGAGACCATGATTTACTACATGATCAATTACAGTAGCTCTGATCTCATCTGAGACTACAGCTCTTGATCTTCCTCTTATTCTTCTTCCACCATGCATGCGTATTCTTCGCCCCCTCCCAGCCACTCTTCTTCCTCTTTCAGACACTTCTCTATTTCTGGCTGAGTCCATGTTTACATCACAATACAAAACTATTCAGCAGTTGTCTCCTTTTGTAATGAAATTGAAAGAGTAACACCTGTGTAGATGTTCATCTACAATGAGAATCAGCTGTGGCTGGTCTTATTGTCCAATTGTTTTTATAGCATTTAATTTAAAGATTTAAAATATATTTCATTAAAATATTACTGTAGGAATGTAGCAAATTGCTGTCTTATTCAGTTTTGTATTATGTTATTGTTTTGAACATAAGTTTAACAGTTTTTAAAACAGTATGTAAACATGTGTAAATTGACGTGTACGTACAAAAACTTTTGGCAGTTGTTGTGTCTGAACGAGAAAAGAATTCATGACATTTGAGAGATGTAGTCATTGAATGCATTTTGTGCCAAAGCAATGATAATTGATCCTCAGTTTAGCCCACATAGACTTCTGTTGTGCTCACTGTGTGAAGAGTTTTGCAAAAGTCACCTAAGTATTGAGAAATGAGTCCTAGTGTCTGTAAAAAAAGTGTAATCGTGTCTGAAATGAAGAGAAATCCAGGACTGAAATCTGTCGCGTGATAAGCAGCTCAAGCGACTTCATTATGAGATTTCTCACTTCGCGACTTGAGGAGCCACCAGGTGTCCGTTGAATGTGATGTAAGTGTCGGTGTTATCGCTGTAGATGGCGCTATCTCTCTACCGAAGTGTCACCTACACCTCATCATTGAGCTGTAATGACAGCATGACTGCGCGTACAGAATCACCTGCTCGTGCTCGTTGTGCATCAGATGAAGGTAGACGTCTCTTTAAAGTTCCACGAGTGAATGTTGACGTTAAAGAAGTAAACTCCTGGAACGAAACAGTAGAACTTTCCTTTAAACATGTTGAAGTGTTGCTCCAGGTTCACAAAGACGGTGTCAAAGATCAGGGTCTGGTAATAATCGGCGCTGTGCACAGCTTTACGTCGGCCCACGAAGAATGACGACTGCTGGATTTTGCAGAGGTCTCCAGGAGCTCCGCGTTCACCTCCACTGCCCGTGAGTCCCGTCTCACCTCTGAGTCCTGAGGGTCCGTCGCCTCCGGGTTTACCGGGTGTTCCTCTCTCACCGCGGTCTCTTTTCTCCCCTAAGAACAACACGACATCTCTGTTTGACCATTGATGATTTAAGGGTCAGTCCCAGAAAGTTCAGCTGTTTTAAATCAAACTCTCCAGTGCCACCAACTGCTGAAACTGAATAAATTAAATTAAAATAATTTTTAAAATTCATATTTTATATAAATCGAATAATCTTATCAAAGCTGGAAGAGTTGTGTTGCGAGTTAAATCGTAAAACAAAAGAAAACATTTGATCATCTTCAGTGTCACATTCTCTCATTTTATTATTCTGTGTAATTCCTGAGATGTTTTTTAACGCTATTAAAGGAGTTCTGTGCTTTTATTTGCTGACCTTTTTATTTGGCTTATTCAGTTCAATTGTATCATACTTTCCAAAAAATACTTTTATTAAATCGTTAGTGAGTGTGCGCGAGCGCGTGCTTGTCTGTGTGTCCGTCCGTGTGTGTGTTTCTATGTGTCTGTGTGTTTGTGCACGTGCATATTGTGTGTGTGCCTGTCTTCTGTGTTTTCACCTTCTTCTTGTTTTTACAGGTGTATAACTTTAATTGATTTGCTTATAGTCTCATGTACAGCTGCTTTGTAACAATGAACATTGTAAAAGCTCTCCATAAATAAAGTTGAGTTGAGTTAAATAACATTCTTGTTCATAATTCAAAAGTACCCAATACTTGTTTATGAAACATAAGTACATGTATCAACGATGAGTGTGTGGGTATTCTCAAATGTGGACATTTTTTGTGTTATTTTAAACCGACAGTTTGCAGTTGTGTAGTGTAGTGTGATGTGTCAGTAATTATTCTTTTTCTCAGTATTGCTTGTGGAATATTTTAAGCGTAAAATAGTTGCCACAGAGTTCTGCTTTCTCTACACTAACCACAAGCACAATTACACCGAAATGAAACACACTGTGACCACGAGAAAGACGTGTGTGTGAGATCAACGTGTGGGTGTGTGTGAGAGAGTACGTGTGTGCGTGTGGGAAGAATAAACCCTACGGTATGGGGACGAAATGTCCTCACAAAGATGGCAAAATCCTTGTCACATTTTTTGGTCCTCATGTGGAAACAAATGTATAAATTATACAGAATGAACTTTTTGGAAAATCTAAAAGAGCCGAAAGTGTTGTGTGATTGTGAGGTTTAGGGGTGTGGAATATGATATACAGTTTGTAAAGTATAAAAACCATTGTGTCTATGGATGTTCCCATAAAACATGGAAACCCGGCGGGTGAGAGAGTGTGTTCAATGTCGGTTTGTCTTTTTGATCGGTTTGTCGGTTAATGTCGGTTTGATCTTCATGTGCAGATGTTGTGCGCAGTCAGAAGAGCAAAAATAAACATTTATAAAGCATAAATCTTTTGATGATGACATGAAAGTATGATGTTCATTACCTTTGAGGATAGTCAGGAGTAGGATTGGCTGAAGGATGGGAGGCGGGGTTAAGGGGCGGGTCCAGGTGATCACAGCACCTGGGGCAATATTTGTGCGAGGGTCTATAGGGGGCAGAGACAGAGGTGACAGTGGGCAAAAGCAGCAGGGCAGACAGCAGCACAGAAGACATCATGGCACCTGACAGACAGACAGACAGACAGACAGAATGACTTTAATCTTATGATCCATTATCATGATGTTATTCTGTTCATTATTCACAAGATGGGCTGAAATATTAACACTGTGACGTGTTTAACAGTTTAAATAAACCAACATTGGTCACACTTTATTTTAAGGTCTGATTCTCTGTATTAACAAACCATTAATTATGACTATTTTGTTGCTTATTACAGCTTTTCTCGATTGCTAAGACACATTTCTTGAAAGCTGCTCTCCTTTTCTCTAAACTGTGAACACAAAACCTAATTTTCAAGCTACATTCACAAAACCTCAGACTATTCTTGCAAAACTGAGCTATGTTGCCAAATCGTGATAGAATAATATGGCTCTTGTTTTCTGTTTGTTTAAAAGCAAAGGGAATGTTTTCTCATGTAATAAATGTTCATATATTCAATAAATAAAATATTATGGGGTGTACCTGAAACCTACTTATTGTGATTATCACAAATGATTTATGCCTGCTGGTAACTTTATAAAAAAAGGCTGGTGGGAAAAAAAAAAATAATATAAACACATCCTGAAATAGGTAGAATCACAAATGTGTTGTGTTTAATTAAAACTATAGTCCTTCCTAAAGCCACAATTTTACCTGAGGCTCCCTGATGGCTGGCCTCAATATCATAAGTGTACATGTGCAAAATGCATGATTCAGCAGTTTTGATGGGCGGAGACACGGCCATTGCTCCTGACACACTTTTACGAACTGCTATGGGACATGGGCTCGTTTCTTTTTTTTTAAGGTAGTCCGCTGCTTTCTCCCTCACTGTCTGTGTCCTCATATGATGTCAAAGACGCTATAAACCATTTGACTAGTAAATACAAATTTTAACCATAGTCTGTGTTCTTCTCACCCAACTGTTAAGAATGTTACTGCTTTCAAATGCATAGTGACTGTGTCTGTCCCCCGAATAATACAACCAAATAATAATTTATTTAAAAGTCAGAGAAAAAATCTTATCATGATTAAACCAAAAGACAATACAGTTGAAATAAAAAGTATGTGAACCCTTTGGGCTTACTTGGATTTCTTCATAAATTGGTCATAAAATGTGTTCTGATCTTCATCTAAGTCACAACAATAGAGAAACACAGTCTGCTTAAACTAATACCGCACAAACATTATACGTTTTCATGTTTTTATTGAACACAACATGTATACATAGTGCAGGGTGGAAAAAGTATGTGAAACCCTAGGCTAATGACTTCTCCAAGAGCTAATTGGAGCCAGGAGTCAGCCAACCTGGGGTTCAATCAATGTGATGAGATTGGATGTGTTGATTAAAGCTGGCCTGTCCAATAAAAAACACACACCAGTTTTGAGTTTGCTGTTCTGAAGAAGCGTTGTCTGATGTGAACCATGCCTCACACAAAAGAGCTCTCAGAAGACCTACGATCAAGAATTGTTGACTTACATAAAGCTGGAAAAGGCTACAAAACTATATCTAAAAGCCTTGATGTCCATGTGTCCACGGTAAGACAGATTGTCTACAAATGGAGAAAGTTCAGCACTGTTGCTACACTCCCTAGGCGTGGTCGTCCTGTAAAGATGACTGCAAGAGCACAGCGCAGAATGCTCAATGAGGTGAAGAAGAATCCTAGAGTGTCAGCTAAACACTTACAGAAATCTCTGGCACATGCTAACATTTTTGTTGACAAATCTACAATAAGGAAAACATTAAACAAGAATGGACTTCATTGGAGGACACCACGGAGGAAGCCACTGCTGTCCAAAAAAAACATTGCAGCACGTTTGAAGTTTGCAAAAGAGCACCTGGATGTTCCACAGCACTACTGGCAAAACATTCTGTGGACAGATGAAACCAAAATTGAGTTGTTTGGAAAGAACACACAACGCTATGTGTGGAGAACAAAAGGCACAGCACACCAACATCAAAACCTCATCCCAACTGTGAAATATGGTGGAGGGGGCATCATGGTTTGGGGCTGCTTTGCTGCCTCAGGCCCTGGACGGATTACTGTCATCGATGGAAAAATGAATTCCAAAGTTTATCAAGAGATTTTGCAGGAAAACTTAAGACCATCTGTCCGCTAACTGAAGCTTAACAGAGGATGGACGATGCAACAGGACAACGACCCAAAGCATAGAAGTAAATCAACAACAGAATGGCTTCAACAGAAGAAAATACGCCTTCTGGAGTGGCCCAGTCAGAGTCCTGACCTCAACCCGATTGAGATGCTGTGGCATGACCTCAAGAGAGCGATTCACACCAGACATCCCAAGAATATTGCTGAACTGAAACACTTTTGTAAAGAGGAATGGTCCAAAATTTCTCCTGACCGTTGTGCAGGTCTGATCTGCAACTATAGGAAACGTTTGGTTGAGGTTATTGCTGCCACAGGAGGGTCAACCAGTTATTAAACCCAAAGGTTCACATACTTTTTCCACCCTGCACTATGAATGTTTACATGTTGTGTTCAATAAAAACGTATAATGTTTGTGCGGTATTAGTTTAAGCAGACTGTGTTTCTCTATTGTTGTGACTTAGATGAATATCAGAACACATTTTATGACCAATTTATGAAGAAATCCAAGTAAGCCCAAAGGGTTCACATACTTTTTCTTTCAACTGTATATTTAATGAGCAAAACCAACGCCTAAAGTTTGGGCTACTTAATATTAGATCACTAATTCCAAAGGCAGTTATTGTTAAGGAAATGATAACAGACAACAGTTTTGATATACTTTGCCTAACTGAAACCTGGCTTAAGCCAAATGATTATTTTGGTCTAAATGAGTCTACTCCACCAAGCAACGGTTATATTCATGAGCCACGTCCGGTTGGTCGAGGTGGTGGTGTCGCAACAATCTTTAGAGACTTTCTTCCCGTTACTCGGAGAACAATGCATACATTTAAATCATTTGAAATGCTTGCGTTGAACATTACTGTTCCAAACAAAAGTAAAAAATCATTGGTCTCTCTTACATTAGTTACTGTGTATAGACCCCCTGGGCCTTACACTAATTTTCTGATAGAGTTCACAGACTTCTTATCGGATCTATTGGTTAACGTCGATAAAGTACTGATTGTTGGAGATTTTAATATCCACGTAGATATTGCTAACGATCCATTAGCAGTGGCGTTTAAAGAACTACTAGACTATTGTGGTGTAACACAATACATCAATAGACCTACTCATCGCCTTAATCATATACTAGACTTGATTATATCTAGCCTAAAAATACTTTTTGTATAAAGAGAAATTAATCGTATTGTAGTTACAAGAATAAATATCATTCAGTATGGAAATATTGATTTTTAAAGCATGTTATTTATTAAATTAAATCAATTTAAATCAATACTGTAAATAATACCAGGATCAGTAATTTTTGTACAATTTCAGTTTATGCATCTTTTTTCTTGAGTTACAGTAATGAAAATGATTTTGTTTTTTCAAAGATGATCTTGAATTTCTTACTTAGTTCAGACCAGTCCACACTTCACACGGCCAGAGAGAGAAATCTAAGCCGATCTAACCAATATCAATATTATACCTCAAAGCGACGATGTTTCCGATCACCATCTTATAACATGTACACTGCGCACTGCAGAATCAGTTGTATATCTCGTTATCGACAGGGTAGAACAATCACCTCAACTACTAAAGATAGTTTCATAAAGAACCTGCCAGATCTGACTCCTCTAATAACCTTTCCAACTAATATAGAATCGCTTGAACACATGACCTGCAACATGGGCACTATTTTCTCTAATACATTAGAAGTGGTCGCACCTATGAAGTCAAAAAGGATTAATAAAAAGATCATAGCACCATGGTATAGTAACACCACTCGCGCCCTAAAAAGAGAAACGCGCAAACTGGAGCGCAAATGGAAACAAACCCAATTAGAGGTCTTTAAAATTGCATGGAAAGAGAGTGCAAGCTGTTACAAAAAGGCACTAAAAGCAGCAAAACCCGAGCACTTCCGAAAGCTCATAGAAAATAACAAAAATAATCCAAGGTTTTTATTTAGTACAATTGCTAAACTAACAAACAAACAGACTCCACCTGACCTGGGTATTCCGCCGCACCTTGGTGGAATGAATTCATGAAGTTTTTTATGGAGAAAATCGAAATAATACGAGACAACATAGGTAAAACCAAACCTCCAAGTGTGTCGGAAGAATTAGTTTCAACCGTCACCCAAAAAGAAAAGCTAGAGTGTTTTTCTCCTATAAATCAGGAAGATTTAATTAAAATTATTGCAACATCCAAACCGACGACATGCTTATTAGACCCCATTCCGACTACTTTATTAAAAGAGTTACTACCTGCTGTAATTGAGCCCATTTGTAACATAATCAACTCGTCAATTAATCTAGGACATGTCCCAGGACCCTTTAAGATGGCTCTAATTAAGCCTTTTATCAAAAAACCAAACTTAGACCCCAATGAACTTGGAAGCTATAGACCGATTTCAAATCTCCCGTACTTGTCTAAAATACTAGAAAAAGTAGTGTCAACTCAACTGTGTACCTTCCTACAAAATAATGACATGAACGAAAAGTTTCAGTCTGGCTTCAGACCGCATCACAGCACTGAAACTGCGCTCGTTAGAATTACAAATGACCTCCTTATTGCATCAGATAAAGGTAACATCTCACTCTTAGTCCTGCTTGACCTTAGTGCTGCTTTCCATACTGTAGACCATAAAATACTACTAGATCGTTTACACAATTATATCTGTATTCAGGGACAGGCACTGCAATGGTTCAGATCTTACTTAACAGACAGATATCAATACGTCCATTTAAATGGGAAATCGTCAAATCTTACGCAAGTCAATTATGGATTACCTCAGGGATCGGTTTTAGGACCCTTGCTTTTCTCCATATACATGCTGCCCCTTGGCAACATTATTAGAAAACATGGAATTAGCTTCCACTGTTATGCAGGTGATACTCGGCTATATATCTCATCAAGACCAGATGATTCCTTTAACCTATCCAAACTGGCAGAGTGCATCGAGGACATAAAACATTGGATGACTAGTAATTTCCTCCTTTTAAACTCTAGCAAAACAGAAATATTACTTATAGCACCAAAATCAAGTAAACAGAATATCTCCGATTACAGCCTGCAAATTGAAAGCTGCACTGTTACTCCAACAAATACAGTTTAAGACCTAGGCGTTATATAAGACGGCAACCTGTCATTTAAAAATCACATCTCAAATATCACAAAAACAGCCTTCTTCCACCTTAGAAATGTTGCCAAATTACGAAATATTTTATGTCTTGCAGACGCAGAAAAGCTTATTCATGCATTTGTGACCTCACGGCTTGACTATTGTAATGCTCTACTTAGTGTTTGTCCTGTATCATCGATAAACAAACTACAGTTAGTTCAGAATGCAGCTGCCAGAGTTCTAACTAGGTCAAGAAAATACGATCACATAACCCCAGTTTTATCATCGCTTCACTGGCTACCCATTAAGTATTGTATTGATTTTAAAATTCTTTTAATTACGGCGCCTATGGTACTTGGTAAAATCATGGTAACTTTTCGTGAGCGATCATTTATAAATCAGAAATAATGTGAGTGCGCGTTACCAAATGAGCCCGTGAGATCATCGACTGCATAGCATTAAGGGGACTGCATAGCAATAATTCAATATTTTAACTTTCTACATCCACCGGAGCTCAGAACACGTCTTGACGCTTCGTTTTAAACAATGCGTCAGAATGTGTGGGCGGAAGGGGATCACGTGGGATTCTGTGGTTCTGCCGATTTGCTGACTCTTGTTATTGACATCGCCGCTTTCTATTTGGGGGAAGAACTCAGTGCTATGATTGGACATGTTCTTCTTTTTTCTGTAGCTTGTTTTGAGTACTGCACGCAGCAGAAGGCGTCCTCAGGTTTTTGCGTAGTTTAGAGTGACAAATCGTACCAGCGTACTTTGAGGTCAAAATGCGTAACGTGACATTGCCACCACGCTGCCCAGGAACGCCAACAATGGCCCGATGGCCAATCACATTACGGCCTCTCCTTCTCCTTTTGGTGAGATTAAACCCAGCTTCATCCATGTACATGTATTCATGAGTCTTTCCATTGCATCCAGTTGAAAAACCCTCTGTAGAAATAGATATAGTTTTGTAAGTGATATGGAAAAAGTGATTTAGGGCACTACAGTAAATCACTACTTAGAGTAATCAACATTGAATGTGTCTGGATATATGCCAACCATGGGCGCCGTAAAGGGGTGGAAGGTTAGGACGATTCTAAGGGCCCAGGCAGATTTAGGGCCCAGAACAGCAGACCCCCTTTTTATTTTCCTATTTCTTTTCTCTTTTTTATACATACATTAAATGTGCTAGGGCCCCTCGTGCACTAAATGTGTATTTTGTCCGTTTTGACCATAGATTTAATATTTAAAAAACAAATAATGTATTTACTGTTTCAGTCACACCCCTCCCTGCTCCCTCACAATGGTTCATTCCACCTGCGCTGTCCGAGCTACGATCAATAGTGTAGCGTCTTTTGTTAATTGGACTTGTTATGATGCAGCGCAGACAGTGACACACGCAAGCATGTCACATCAAAAGTCAGGGCATCAAAAACGGAAAGAAAAGAAGGAAAGAGAAGACAGAGAACGCCAAAGTCGACAGTATGTCACACAGTTTTTCATAAAGAAAGGTAGCTTGCCCTATTCCTGTATTCCAAAACGTATTTTTGTTGCTACATGACCTGCTTTTATCTAGCTAGCCTAGCTTAGTAAAATAATTACTGATTTATGATTGCATCCAACAATAATAACATCTCTGCTGTCTCCGGGACGTTATCATGTCTCGTAGACACAGATTCAGCGGCTGCTGCACACCCACGTCCCCCATCCCCTCAGCCGAACACGGTGAGCCTGAGCGCGAAACTTCGCGAAGATTGAAGCCTCTAAAAACGTCTAATCTACTGTTTTAGCCACATGATGATAACTTTGCAAAACAAAAAGTAATCTACACGCTTCAAAAATTACAAAATTAGTTTGCCGTGCCGCGTGTTCTGTGAAGTAGCAGTGCTGCTGCTACGATCGATGCTGTCAAACTTGACGTTCTTAACATGAATAAAATGCCCCAGAAAAAAATTATATAAAATTTAATAAAACGTGTCTGTAGTAACCATTGGCCATACGGAGTTTACAAAATAGATATTTACATTTTTCATAATAAGAAAACTAAGTTCAAGTTCATTTTATTTGTGTAGCACATTTACAACAGCCATCAGGCTGACCAAAGTAGTGCTTTACAGGAGAAAACATTTATTATACATATACAAAAACAGACCATGCACAAATTAAACACAACCCCATTGGCTATATCATTGTAGTCAACAGCTTAAAACAACCTGAATTAAAAACTTTAAATGGCCAAATCCCAGTAGTCAATACACTAAGGAAAATAGATATGTTTTTAGCCGAGACTTAAAAACAGACAGAGAAGGGGCCGTTCTAATCTCTAGAGGAGGGCATTCCAGAGTCGAGGCCCTGCCACTGCAAAAGCACGTTCACCTCGACGTTTAAGCCTAACTCGCGGGACTACCAACAATGTCCGGTCACAGGATCGTAGGCTTCTGGATGGGATGTTTAGATGAAGAAGTTCAGAGAGGTAGACAGGGGCTATGTTGTGTAGGGATTTGAGAACTGGGTTAATGTGTTCATGTTTACGACACTTTAAAAGGAGTCTGGCCGCAGCATTTTGAACTAACTGAAGACGTGCAATTTGACGCTTAGATATACCGCAGTATATTGAATTGCAGTAATCTAAACGAGACGCAACAAAAGCGTGGACAGCCATTTCTAGAGTTTTAGGTGTGAGAAAATGTTTGATTTTGGACAGCAAACGGAGCTGATAGAAACTGAATAGGCCAATACAAATAATATGGTGTGTGTGTGCTTGCGTGCGTGCGTGCGTGTGTGTGTGACTTATACAGATGCAGAGTCAGCTTTATTGTCTGCACCTCGTCCTCCTACCCAGTCCTCTCAGTGTCAGGTAAGGTGAACAGGGTCAGCTACCAAGGTAGTAAAAAACTAATCATGTTTTGGATTGTCAAAATTTTTTCTTGTGTTGTATAGTTATATGTTTCATATAATATTGCAATTGAGATAATAAATGTTCTCCCTTTTATGTAAACAAGTACATATTTCTATATTTTTTTCTTGTTTTTGTAGGCTTTGTACTCATCTTTAGACATTTTAACTATGCAATGTGCTAAGTATCTTTTTTTCAAGTATACAGGGCATGTTTATTGGGTTACATTTTATCTGTAAAAAATGTAGGGGGCCCAGAAATTTTGGTTTCCATAGGGCCCAGAATTTCTGGCGGCACCCCTGATGCCAACCTGTACATACTGGAATCTTTGCTCTTTGACTCTGTCTGAGTTGCGATCAAAGGGCACTCTGTATAGCTGTTTCATGCGCAGTCTGTTGCGCTTGAGGACACGATCAACAGTAGAGAGGCTGACACTGATGATACCCTCAATATTTACATGGTCCTCAATGATCTTCTGCTGAATTTCACTCAGTTTAATGGAAATGTTCTCACGAACCATATCAACAATTAGGGTCTCTTGGTGTGGGGAGAACATACCTGTCCTCCCACCCCCATGTGGCAGTCTTTCAATTCTACAAAAAGAGAACGTGGAGTTACAAAAAATATACATGGAATACTAGGCCTACAAACAGTTAGACCAACCCTCCATTACAATACTAAAGTACATTGGTACAGTGATGTACTGAAACATATATCTACTTACAGTATACTGTGGCACAGTATATAGTATGCCATGCAGTAATTGCTGTCAACATTAACATACTGTACTATAATGTCAAAAAAAGGTAATTACCTGTTCTCTTCTCTAAATCTTCGGATTATGGTGGACACAGTGAATCTACTTATGTTTGGTTGTACCCTTTGTCCAGCCTCCCTCATGCTCATCCCATGGACAAGAACATGTTCAATCACAGTAGCTCTGATTTCATCAGATATTACTGTTCTTTGTCTTCGCTGACCACCTCAAACTCCTCGACCACCTTGACCACCTCGACCTCCTCGATCTCCTCGACCTCCTCGATCTCCTCGACCTCCTCAACCACCTCGATCTCCTCGACCTCCTCGACCTCCTCGACCTCCTCGATCTCCTCGATCTCCTCGACCTCCTCGATCTCCTCGACCTCCTCAACCACCTCGATCTCCTCGACCTCCTCGACCTCCTCGACCTCCTCTCACACAAACTCTTCCTCTCAGATTTCTATCCATTGTAGGGCCTCACAAACCAGTGCTCTCTGAACTGGCTTACTGTATATGTTTCCTCACATCATTAGCCACAAGTGTGATCAATTGTGAGTTGTTGTGTTCAAGTGGTGACACCTGTGCTTTAATTGTGTTTGACTTTTGTCACCTGTGCTCACCATTATGCAGCACGGGTGCATCACAATGAAAATGTGTTAGCAAGTTGTGTCTAAACAGGTGAAAAGTGCTTATGGTTTTGCCAAAAGGGTTCAGGCAACTGAGGATTTGGTTCAGACAATAGGGTTTAGTGTTTTAGCAATTGAGAAAAACTGTAATAGTAAGCTAGGCAGTTGTTAAGGTTTAGAGAGAGAGAGAGAGAGAAAGAGAGAGAGAGAGAGAGAGAGAAAGAGAGAGAGAGAGAGAGAGAGACACGTCCTCACACAGGATCTCATCGCAAAATCCTCAAGAATTCTGTCCAAATCCGTTCATGTGTATATTGAGATTAAAATGATGTTTCTTTAATCATAAACTCATTCAGAAAATCATGCAGTGAAACTGTTGAAAGACTCACTGGTGTTGAGATAAAAGAGCTTTAACCCACAGCTCCGTCCTCCAGCTCCTTCAACAACTCAATGAGCTCTGTGTCTCTCTCTCTCTCTCTCTCTCTCTCTCTCTCCCCGCCTCTTATCTCTGTACATCTCTTTGTTTGCTGTTTGAGGTTTCGGGTCTGTTAGAAATGCTGATGTCAGCAGATCATAATCGTGTGAAGGAAAATGAATCGGTGTGTTTGAATCAGATTAGGTGGTTTATTAAGGAGAGTCTGATCTACTCTTTTAAATCTCACAGATTCACATTAAATACGTTTTATAAACTAAGATCAGGAGGAGCCAGAGCATATAATCAAGCCCGGCTGGTTCCATATCAGCAATCACGGCACCTAACCTATCAGCTCCAACGAGCCAGCATAAATATAGACCAAACGCTTATCTGCGCCATTCTCTAAGTCAATCAGCATGGCAGAAAAATCGACTTCCTTCTCTGAAGACAGCACGGACACCCAGGATTCTCCAGGGCAGGCAGGTGTTTCGGCAATTCCAAACACCGGATCAGAGACCTAAACCGAGCCCGCGGCTCAGCCTCGAGGCCGTCAGCTCCACGAAACACCGGTTCTCTCTGTCCCCCAGCCCATCCGGGGATCCTACAACTTTACCAGCATCTCCCTACGCTTCGGTGTCCCCAAACGTTCTGGCCATGGAGACATGGACCATCCTGAGCCTACTACAAGCATTGTCAAATCAGGACGTCCAATTCAGCCGGCGCCTAAACGAGGCCGAATGTACGACCTATATTCAGCGCTGCATTCTGCAGCTGGGCTCCAGAGATCATCCGAGCAGCCAAAAGCAACAGGTTTTGCCTTCATCAGGCCGCCGCCACCGACAGCCCTCGGCAAGTCTGGGCCACGCCCCAGACGGGCAAGCTACAGAAGCCCAGGAGTTTCCTCCTCCCGCAGCTTCCCAGCTTTCAGTTACCGAAGGCATCACACCCACCAACTAACACATCAACCTCTACGGAAATGGCAGCATACCCCCGCCAGGAGCCCTTTTCCATTTCCCTGCACTCCCTCCCCCTATCACCAGCTCTTGGCCAGCAGGCTGCATCCGTTAGCGATGACGGCCCCGGCCTTCACACTTCCCTCCCAAATTCATGGCCTATACCACCTTCCCCAGGCACATAATAAAACATAATTTAATGTTTAGTGTGAAGCTGCCTCCGCTGGCCACCCCAGAAGCCGCACTCCCCTCCATCCGCTCACTAGCTCAGGCCGGTCTTGGTTTGCGTTTCCGTTTGCTGTCCTTTATTAAGTTGCACTTTGGGGGCTGAGTTCTGGGTTTTGGGCGGCGACCTCAGAGCCGGCTCCCCGGACAGCACACCATATACACAAACCTTTACACCCATGCTATCATTATTTAAGGCATAAAGTCATGTATCTAAAGAGCAGAATATCAGCCCACCAGAAGACCTTGGCTATGAGAACATCAGAGCAACCCCCAGAAACCATCCAAAACACTCAGAGTCACATCACAGAGCACCATTTCAACTGTGTGACAACACTAGACACCAGAACAACATAACTCTGAACACCTCAGCAACACACACACACACAGAACATATGTAATGATGTCACTCCTTTCAGACTCAAGAGACAGTGAAGCGTCCCACAGGTGCCTGTCGTCATGTGTGTCTCTGAACCACACAAACAATGACTTTAGATTTCTGAACATCTCATAATAAAACAAACATGATATAAACATGCACATCCACAGTCATATATACTGTGTTCTTTCTTCTTCACTTCTCTGCTCTTGCTTCAGTTTCACTTTAGCTCTCAAATCCTGGAAAAACACACAGAAAACAATGAGTCATGAACGAGGAGTGAAGCCACGAGGGGCCGATGATGTTCCTTC
>NC_079547.1:322500-330000 GCF_015846415.1 Triplophysa dalaica | reverse complement strand
GCAACCACGTTTTCGACCTTTACTGCCGCATCACCCTGTCCCCCATCCCCGACAGCAACACCAAGACCATGAGCCACCACATCAACAGCGGAGAAAAGAGCAACTACTGAGAAACGCCCCGAGGACGGAGTAGATGTCCATTCCACAACCCAACCCACACATATCAGAACGGCCGGAGCAACTCAACTACGCTGCAGCCTTAAAAGGCCAAAAGGACACCGAAAGCACCAATCTAAGAGAGATTAAAGACATGCTGAACTTAATCTGTACGCGGCTGATGGACAAGTAGTGAGTAGCAAATAACAAACTGATTTGAATTACAATATATCAATGCAGTAATAACAGTATGGTAAAAGTGACCTTTATGTATACTTACATGATTTACATTGATATTCAATGGGTTTAAGTCGGGTTGGTTCTATTATAGAGGAATGTTAAGATTGTTAAAATTGTTTGTAAACACATGAAACCTCTGACAATAACACTGTGGAACATTCAGGGAATACATTCATCCAGTTTGGGATGTAAAACCAAAACCCTGGACTTTAAGAAAAGTGTTTTAGACACAGACATAATAATATTGCAAGAAACATGGCGCAGAACTGATGAGGTCACTTTTTGTCCCCCAGGTTATCGTGAAATATCACTATCATCTCAAAAACATGAAAAAATTAAACGTGGGAGAGATTCAGGCGGAACAATCATTTGGCACAAGCTTGAAATTGATAAATACATCCAACTTATAAAAAAAGAAGAATCACATGTCTGGCTGAAAATCAATAATCAACAATACAAAAGATATATTTTGATGTGCCCTTTATATTCCTCCCTCTGAATCTCCCTATTATAATGAAAACATCTTTGAAACCCTCCACAGTCAAATTAATCACTTCCAGGCCCTAGGAAGTGTGTTGGTATGTGGGGATCTCAATGCAAGAACAGGATCCTTACCCGACTACACCACTGATAATGGTAATAATTATAGATTTGGACAAAGCTTTCAACATAACAGTGTACATTTATCAAGAAACTTTGATACACAAGTCAACAAAAATGGAAAACTTTTAATTGAGCTCTGCTGAAGTCTGGGTATATACATCCTCAATGGCAGAGTGAGAGGAGATTCTCTAGGACGATACACATACGGTTCCTCTCATGGTTGCTCTACAGTTGACTACATGATCACAGATTTAGATCTGTTCTCTTTCAAAGCATTCATTGTCAAACCACTAACACCGCTCTCAGACCACAGCCAAACTATTCTATATCTAAAAAGGGAAGAAAACACAAACATACATCCACAACCTGAACCCAGTAAGCTATATATCATTAAAAAGAATTATAGATGGTCTCAAAATAGCACTGAACAGTACCTGACTGCAAATGATCACCCTCAGGTGCAAATACTCTTAGATAACTTCACAGAAAAAACATATTCTTCTAATGCTGATGGTGTGAATGTGGCGGTAAAAAACATAAATGACATATTTGATTCTTTAGCAACAATATCCAACCTTAAAATCACCAAAAAACCTCTTGAGAAAAAACGAGAAGACTGGTTTGACTCGGACTGTAAAAGAATACGAAAAAATTTAAGACATCTTGCGAATCAAAAGCACAGACAACCAGACAGTGCAGATATACTTCTCCGTTATGGCGAGGAACTAAAGACATATAAAAATACACTCAGAAGAAAGAAAGAACGATACATCCAAAATCAGCTTAAAAAATTGAAGAATCTATCCATTCAAACAGTTTTTGGGACAACTGGAATCTCTTGAATAAAAAGAACCATGAGCCAATAACTATACAAAACGGAGATACCTGAAAAAATCACTTCGAACAACTTTCTTGTAAAATAAACATGAATACAGAACAAACACAGATATATGAAAAATTAAACCAGATGGAAAACATAATTGGCAAATACCAAAATCCACTAGACTACCCAATCACTGAAAAAGAGCTCACTGATAAAATGCAGAAACTGACAGCAAAAAAAGTCAAGTGGACTAGATGGCATCCTTAATGAAATGATAAGAAATATAAATCACACATTCAAACTGGCCATACTGAAACTATTTAACCTGATTTTAAATGTTGGATATTTCCCAGACATATGGAATAAAGGACTCATAACGCCCATTTTTAAGAGTGGTGACAAATCAGATCCAAATAATTACAGAGGGATCTGTGTGAGCAGTAATCTGGGGAAATTATTCTGCAGCATCATCAACACAAGACTAATACACTTCATCACAGAACATAACGTCATAAACAAAAGTCAGATCGGTTTTTTACCAAATTATAGAACCTCAGACCATATCTTCACACTACAAACCCTGATCGATAAATACATTAATAAAAAAAAGACAAAAATATTTGCTTGCTTTGTAGACTTCCAAAAAGCATTTGATTCAATTTGGCACGAAGGTCTGCTGTCTAAACTTATGGAATCAGGCATTGGGGGTAATGTATACAACATTATTAAAACTATGTATCAAAACAATAAATGTGCAATCAAAATTGGGAATAAACAAACAGAATTTTTTCCTCAAGGAAGGGGGGTGAGACAGGGATGTCCACTATCACCGACCCTCTTCAATATCTACATTCATCTACATTATCTTCAATGTCTCACTCTACATGACTCCAACATAAAGTTTCTGCTGTTTGCTGATGATCTGGTCCTTCTATCTCCAACTCAAGAGGGTCTACAGCAAAGCCTAGACACTTTACATAAATTCTGTCAGACCTGGGCCCTGACTATTAACACCAGCAAAACCAAAATATTAACATTCCAGAAAAGACCCAGAAATCAGGGAAAAACACAAAATTTCACCCTTGGTGCCACCAAAATTGATCACGTTTCAAACTACACATACCTGGGGTTGAAAATAAGTGCCACTGGAAACCTAAAGCTGGCCATGAATGAATTGAAAGAGAAAGCAAGAAGGGCATTTTACAGCATCAAAAAATCTATTCAAATCGAAATACCAGTTAGAATCTGGCTGAGAATATTTCAATCTGTCTTAGAACTGATTGCACTGTATGGCAGTGAAGTGTGGGGTCCTCTCCTGAACCATGAGTTCAACACATGGGACAAAACACCGATCGAAGCCTTACATGCTGAGTTCTGTAGGAGTATCCTCAGAGTCCAGAGAAACACACCAAACAACGCATGTAGAGCAGAACTGGGTCAATATCCTCTACTGATGCGCATTCAAAAACGAACCATCACATTTTGGAAACATCTAAAACTGAGTGACCCCAACTCATTTCACTTTAAAGCCCTAAAACACCAGGAACTTAACTCTGAAAGAAGTAGAATGATTCAGATGATCCTCAAACTACAAAAACAACACTCAGCATCACGACACTGACACACTCATACACAACATTCAACCCAATCACATGATAAAAGTACAAAAAGAAAATTACCTGACTTACTGGACTGAATCAACAAGAAAACAAAGTAAACTTGAATGTTATTTGACCCTAGATAGAAATTATACGACAGCAGAATATCTGAGCGCAGTAAAAGATTATAAATTAAGAAGAACAATGACGAGATACAGACTGAGCAATCACACTCTTCACATAGAGAAGGGGAGACATCGACAGAACTGGTTACCTAAAGAGAACCGCATCTGCCCATACTGTGAGAGAAGAGATGTAGAGACAGAACAACACTTCCTCATCAGCTGTCACAACTATCAGGACATTAAAAGGAAATTCTATCCCAAATTTGAAATCAATTGCCCCGACTTCAGGAAATTAGACAACAATACACAACTCCAATATTTATTAGGAGAGAAACAGGATTGTATTTTACTAGCAGCACAATACATTGATGCCTGCCATAACAAAAGGGAGAAGTCGACCAATCAGTGATGCGCTCACAAATGTACACACACACATACAAAATGTTTTTGTTTTGTTTTGTTATTCCTAAAATGTGTATTGTTTGATTTAATGTATATTGTTTGTTTTTCATCTGTTCTAGATGTACTGTACATGTTATAAATGCTTTGGCAATACATTGTAACAATTGTCATGCCAATAAAGCACACTTGAATTTGAATTTGAATTGGAGAGAGAGAGACAGAGAGAGAGAGAGAGAGAGAGAGAGAGAGAGAGACAGAGAGAGAGAGAGACAGAGAGACAGAGAGAGAGAGAGAGAGAGAGAGACAGAGAGAGTGAGAGACAGAGAGACAGAGAGAGTGAGAGAGAGAGACAGAAAGACAGAGAGAGAGAGTGAGAGAGATAGAGAGAGAGAGATAGAGGGAGAGAGAGACAAGTGGAGGTCAGAGAGAGAGGTCACACACTCTTGAGCTCCTGCAACAAACATATTTTACTACTGGATTAACCTGAAATTCCTTGGAATTTTTTACAAAGGAGACATAGACAAACCTTCATTAACGGAACCTGTTGTTTTTTAAATCAAACTTTTACTCTTAATCTGGATTTCTGAAACAAAATATCAGAAAAGGACACAAAGGACACAAAGGACACCGACCCAACAATCCTGCTCTACAAACAAACCAAAAATAACAAGAGAACTAGATTATCAAGGACTTTCTTCTACCAGGTACCAAAGTAAGTACTTTACCATCACTTTGTGCCAAATACCCGACAATAACTACAATCAAACAAACAAAACAAGCAAAAGAAAAGAAACTAAAAGTTTTACTCAAAGATACAATAGTGTTACTGAGGCAGCAAACTCTGCTCAACCACATGACCCACGCCTCAGAGGTGTGAATTGGAAGGTGAGAAAACGACTGGACCAAACAAAGGACATTCCTCAGCCAACGCCCACACAGGTGCGAACGGCCCATTTCATCATGAGTGCACAACCCCAATGTGTGGAGGCCATTCCTCTACACTACCCAAAAGAGGTTACGAACGATACAGCAAGGAAAGTCTACAAAAACAAAAGACTCACAGAAAACTCAGAGACTTTATTCGCAGACCTTCATAAAGATGGTAGCACCAGTAACCTAATCTTCTACACCAACCGACCTCATTCATGGCACAAAGCCATCATCTCAGAATTCCCAAACGCTGAAAGAAAAGGCATCTGTGGGGGTTTCCAGCTAAAAATTAAAAATGAGGATGATGTAACAATGATCAATGTTAACATCTACAAAACAACAGGGATAGTTGTAGTGAAAAGCACTCAAGGACTTTTCGAACAAAACTTCCTCAGTATCAAAGGAAGATTACAACTGGAACCCGACAATGAGCAACTCACCACAGAGGAATCAGACAGAACCCCAGTTTCTGATGATCAGCAAGAACATACAGATCTTCCTAACGCAGAACAAACAAAGGACCTCCATTCACATTGCTACTGTACTGACATGAGAGAGAGATTTACAGCCCTGGAGGGGGAACTAGTACAGCTCAGAGAAATTACCCTTTCTCTCCAAACCATACAAAGCCCAGACCAATCCGGCAACAAACCCACAGCCAAACAAAAAGAGGGAGACAACATCAGGAAAGAACTGTCTTCACTTCAGGCCGAAGTGAAGCAGCTAGTGCAAGGGAGGGAGAGGCTCAAGGTTCAGCTGGCATCACTGGAAACCCAGCTCACACAGCAGACAGAGAGTCACCGGACCCAGCTAACTGCTTTAAGAGAGGAGATAAGAGAACTGAAGCATGAAAAAGATACCCACCTCACAGCCCTCATCTCCAAAAATGGTCCAGAACAACAGGTCACTCTTCAAACGGACCACAGCTCACAGACCTCATTGTCACAACCCAGCCAAAACTCACCATCTTCACCAAACCCTTTGCCCAGTACAGATCAACGCAATGAACCTGACAACACTCCAACACCCACCGAGGACTCACAGAAAACAGATATTGTCCTTCTGATAGACTCAAATGGGAAATTCATAGACGAAAAAAAGCTCTTCCCCAAACAAAGGGTGTCCAAACTCTGGTGCCCCAACACGCACAGTGCCCTCAGACTACTGAACGAGGACAACCTAGGATCACCAAGCCACATTATAATCCACACTGGCACAAACGACCTGAGAGCACAACAAGAAAGAGTGGCCACAGCACTGGAAAGGGTAATCGAAAAAGCTACAACCACCTTCCCAAATGCCAAAGTCACCATCTCGACACTGCTACCACGGAAAGACTTCCACCCAGACACAATTCAACAAATAAACGCAAATCTCTCTAGAACTTGTGCACTCAAACCTCAAGTGCACCTGGCACATCATCCCACCTTGGACCTCACATGCCTCTATGACCATGTACACCTGTACAGAGCGTCTGTCCCCATCTTTGCAAAGAAATTAAAAGATGTTGCTCTAAACCGCAACACAAACAACCCCCCTAGAAGCAACAGAGCAAGGCAGTCCCTACCCAGACCATGGATGAACCACACCACACCTTCAAAAAACAGCCAGAGACTGGGCCACCCTCCTTGCCAAAACAACAGCCAACAGACCAGAGCACCACCCCTGCTGCCTACACCCCCCACCCGGCATATGCAACAGAACTCCAGCAGCCTAAGCTATGCCCAGACAGTGAGCAGAAACTCCACACCGACATCTGCACAAGCTCCAACAGCCGAGCTAAAAGACATCCATCAGATGCTGAACCTGATCTGCTCACACCTACTGTATTAAGACAAAATCCGCAATAAACAAATAAATAACTTATGGATAACAAATCATTTACAATATCATGTTGGAATATTCAAGGCCTGAGGTCATCTGCTTTTGGACTGAAAAGCAAAAACATAGACTTCAGCTCTGAAACAAAAAACTCAGACATCCTCATCCTACAGGAGACATGGAGTAGAGGAGACGGACCCACTGGTCGCCCTACAAACTACAGAGAATTCATCATTCCATCCGTCAAACTGCCTGGTGTCACCCAGGGAAGAGACTCAGGCGGAATGCTGATCTGGTATAAGTCCGAATACGCCCACTCAATAAAAATGACTAAAACTGGCCAGTTTTACACATGGATAGAAATCAACAAGACCATCACTTCAACAGATAAGAATATCTTCCTGTGTGCAACCTACATCCCTCCAGCAGAGTCACCCTACTTCAATGAGGACAGTTTCACGATCCTGGAAGAGGAGATCAACTACTTTCAGTCACAGGGCAAAGTTCTGATCTGCGGTGACCTAAATGCCAGGACAGGTGAAGAATCAGACTCGGTTCACTCCAAGGGAGACAAACACATTCCAGGAGGAGATGTCCTTTCCATACCTACACACACAAAAAGACTGAACTACGATAAAACAACAAACAAAAATGGATTAAGACTTCTCCATCTTTGTCGCACACTGGGTCTGTACATGGTCAATGGACGACTACGAGGAGATTCATACGGTAGGTACACCTATAGTTCTAAGCTGGGTAACAGTACGGTAGACTATTTCATCACGGATCTGAATCCTAACTCCCTCAGAGCGTTCACAGTTAGCCCACCATCACCATTGTCAGATCACAGTAAAATCACTCT